>NW_019385062.1:0-31251 GCF_000671375.1 Centruroides sculpturatus | reverse complement strand
CCACACGGCATGATTTGCATAAGACTATGGCTTGGGAATCACAGATTTGCATAACGTTACGGCTGGTGATGGCTAATTGGTCGGCCGGGAATTACGCCACACGACATTTGCATAGTGCTACGGTTCAGTAAGCACTAATTGGTCATCTAGTCCGATGTTGATGCTATTAAAAGGCGACAGTTCGACACACCGGATATACGTCACTCTTGTCTAAGTTTGACTTGGGAATTTTTTTGTTCAATAATAAATGTGAATTCTTCTTCCTGGAAAAAATAAGACATTCCCTGAAAATAAGACCTAGTGCATTTTTCAGAGCTAAAATTAATATAAGACACTGTCTTATTTTCGGGGAAACACGGTAGCATTTTAAAAATGAGATTTGAGATTGAGGTCAAGTTATCTAGAACATAATTGAAAAAATAAACTTGAACTGAAATGAGTGAAGCTTGATAACCATCATTTTTTTTTTTTTTTCATATTAATTCAATAGAGAAAGTTTTAACAATATTAAGTTAGCTTTTTAATCTGAATTATAATTGATATTAATCTGTAATATATCTCAATTTGATATATTTAACAAATATAAAAATGCATTATAAATATTTATTTTTTAGTGTATGATGGGAGGACATTGGTTCAGTCATCTTTTTGGTAATGTAGATAAAGTGTCTTCTGATATGCTCTTAGATACTGCAAAAAATGAAATTGAAAATCATCTTGGCATTAAAGAATCTCCAGTGAGACATTGTGTTACTATTTATAAGGTACAAAATTTTGAATATAAATTATATTTTATATAAACTGAATATCAATAAATATTTTGTTCCTATTGAAAATCAAACAATTCACTATATTAACCCAGTATAATATAGTGAATTGTTTGATTTTCAATAGCAACAAAATATACTGGACTATTATGATTTGGTAGTATGAATAGCAACACAGATTTTCTACCTTTTTTGTTTTGGCCTTTTTAAATTTAATTAATCTAAATTAATAATTAATGAATTAACAAACATAATAATTAGATAAGAATATTAAATTCTTATAATTCAATGAATCATTAAGATTTATTAAATATGATTTGTTTTGTTTTTTAGAACTGCATTCCTCAGTATAAAGTAGGACATTATTCTATCATTAACAAATTGAATGAATTTATTACAACAAATAAATTACATTTAAGTTTACTTGGAGCATCTTACGAAGGAGTTGGAGTAAATGACTGTATATTTAATTCAAGAAAAAGTGTAGAAAGTTATTTAAAGAGATAAAATTAAAAATATTTTTACCAGTGAAAGATTATTCATAAAATAGTTTAATTATATCTTCTTATAGAGTGCAACTCAAAACTTTAGGGACAGGTATTATTTCCTATTTTCATCAAAATTAAGCATTAGATGTATATTAAATTTTAATATAATAGACAGAATTGAAACACAAATAAGTATCAATAGTAAAGAAACAAAACAATTCATTTAGTCTTAAGTAATTAAATATAAAAAAAAAAATGAATGTGATGACAAATACTGATTTAAACTTTAGTCAGGTTCCAAAGTTTATTAATAATTATAATTCACACAATAAAAACTACATTTAAATAATACTCAAACTCATTACAAGTTAAACTTAGGTTTATCCATGTTAGTTAACTGGAGTAAAAGACACAAAAGTTTATACTGTCAGAAGTAAAGCTTCATAGGATTTTGATCCAACATTCCTAAAAAACCTGCAGGGAGATAGTAGCCTTAATTAACAGATCTCATAATGTTATAAATGAAAGAATAAGAGTTCCTATTATAGAAAGAAGAATTTAAGTGAAAGATTATGAAATTAACTCTGAGAGAAAACAAGGATTATTAGACAAGTTTTTGAAATCAGATGCTCTGCAAGTAAAGTTCTAGCTGTTCTCCAACTTTTTGTTAATATATCTATAGTGAAGAGAGTAATGCATGAATGATGTAGATTTAGCTGGACAGACTGAAAGCAAACCCAAGTTGAGAAATAATCACATTGCAGCAAGGAAACAATTTGGAAAAGAAAGTATGGTCACAGATGGTAAATTCATTATTTTGAGTGGTAAAAAGAAACTTAATTTGGATGGCCCAGATAATTATAAATATTTTGGCATAATTTAAAGAATGAACCTAAGACTATATTGTTGGTGGATGGGAGGAAGTGGCATTATGGTACGGATAGGATTCAGATATGGTGTTAAAACAGGGATGGCTTTTTTTAAAGGGCAACCAAAATTCCAATGACTAGATTTATTTATTATTGGTTTTTTTTTATTACCTAAAGCCTATTTACTTGCAGGGGAAGAATGGATCTTTATCTTTGTCCATACTATGAATGTGACAAAAGGATTTTTCAAGGTATAGGAAATTAATGTTTTGAAGTTGCCAGCAAACAGTTCAGTTAAATTTCATCAAAAGCTTGCTAATTTTGTTCCATTAGTTATGAAAACATTTTCACGGCTAATAGAGCAAAACATTCATAGCTTTAGTGTGAAGCCAGTATTTAAAAATAAATAAATAAATACAAAAAATGAATTTGATGACAAATACTAGCTCAAAACTGTAGATATACATATATTTATTTATTTAGTAAAAAGTGCCAGTTAGCTATTGATCTTAACCCCCATTTAACAAAACATAAAAGAAACATATAAAAACCTTGTAAAAATATGTTTTTTTATGTATCTTTTATGTCTTGGGTTGCGACCCCTTTGGAGGTCAAATGATCCTTTCATGGGTCGCCTAAGACCATCCAAAAACGCATATTTCTGGTGGTATTAGGAACCGAGATGCCACTCTTTGGATGTCAATCTGGATTTCAATGTTTGGTACTAAATGAGTCACCAAAAGTCATTGGAACTCGCTGTATGATTCATCGGCAAATATTAGCAACAAGACACTGTCACAAGAGTTACAAGAAGTAATGAAAAGCATCATAAATTCTGTCAATTTTGTAAAGGCGAGCACTTTAAACAGTCAACTGTTTTCGCAATTGTGCAACAAGTTGGATGCGCTGAACAATGCTCTGCTATTTCACACTGAAGTGAGATGGTTGTTGAGAGCAAAAGTTTTAAAACATGTTTTGAGCTTTGTGATGAACTCAAAACGTTTTTAAATCAGAAAACAAGACCGCAGTTCGAAGCACTTTTCAGCGATAAAAGTGAACTGCAGAAAATAGCTTACTTGGTTGACATCTTTGCCATCTTGAATGAGTTAAATTTATCACTGCAAGGACCAAATGCCACATGTCTTGATCTGTCTGAAAAGATCTGATCATTCCAAATGAAACTTCAGCTTTGGAAAAAAAAAGTTTGGATGAAAATAAAATTTACATTACCTACTTTATCTGCTTTCTTTGAGGAACATGACATTGAACCAGACAAAAGGATTACGATGATAATTTCTGTGAAAGAATACTTGTACATGCTTAGACGAAATTTCATCGTACTTCCCAAATTACCTGACACCTCATTTGCACTTGCCAGAAGCCCATTTACAGTCAAAGTTGAAGATGTTCCTGAGACAGCACAAGAGGAGTTCATTGAACTTATTAACAGCGATGCAGAGAGAACTGATTTCTCTACAGTGCTAGTTACAAAATTCTGGATCAAGTGCTTGCAGTCATATCCTGTTCCGTCTGAGACTGTGTTGTGCCTTCTTCCATTTCCAACAACATATCTTTGTGAAACAGGATTTTCCAGCTTGTTGATTATCAACTCTAAATACAGAAGTAGACTTGTTGTGGAAGGTAATCGTCATTGTGCTCTTTCAAAGACTTCCCTGAGAATTTCTGATCTGGTGAGAAAGAAGCAATCTCAACCTTCACACTGACATTAGCTTTTACGCAATCTGTCGCAAAATGTAGCAATGTAGTTTACTGTTGTTATATTAAAACTGTTACCCATGCTACACCATGCTTAAAGTCAAAATTTCATTTATTTGTAATTAGAAATAAATATTTCACAATATATAATTACATGTTGCTTTTGTGAATAATCACTATGCTTTACTTATGTTCAATTTGTAACAATGAAAATACATCCTGCATATCAGATATTTACATTACGATTCATAACAGTAGCAAAATTAGTTATGAAGTAGCAACAAAAATAATTTTATGGTTGAGGGCCACCACAACATGAGGAACTGTATTAAAGGGTCATGGCATTAAGAAGGCTGAGAACCACTATCTTAGAGGATACATCTTAGCTATTTTGTTTTTATGTGCTTATAAGATACAAAATCAAAAAAGGCACATAAAAATACATGAATACATAAAAAACAAAACATGAAAACCACTTCACATGTAAAAGATACTTAAAAATGTGAAAAAACTTGACAAATATATGAGCATATAAATAAAGATATGGAAAAAACAATAATTTTGGCCTCAAAAGGTAATATTTTCATAAATTGCATAAAGGCATTTACACGATAATTTATATCTTTTGGGATGTTAAGTGTTGATTTTTCCACTGAAATTATACTTTCATATATGTGATAGAAAAAAGATTTATGATATATTGATAAACAAAAGTGTGGAGCAGATATACAACTTGAATTACATTAAATTGTTTTGTTTTTTGACTTAATATTTATTTGCATTTTATTTCAGTTCTGATGATAATATTAAAATTGATAGACATCTGATACTTAGTTTCAGCAAAAATAGGAAATAATGCTTGTGTTTTGAGTTACACTGCATAAAGTTTTATAAACTTTATCCTATAAAATTCATCCAAACTTTTAAAAAATATATAATTTTTATTTTTGGNTATTTACGTAGCTTCAACAAGCACAGCGTTAAATCCAGAAGCTATGAATGTGAAATCGTGGGTACAATTGAATAATATGTTAAAAAATAAAACTACTGTAAATCAAATGCAACTGAGACTATTAGAATTAGAAAAAAAAACAATGGTGTGATGTATTAGAAAGAGTCATAGCCGTTATCAAGTGTTTATCTCATCAGTGTCTGGCTTTTCGAGGGCAATCCGCATGGGATTAAGAAACGAATAAAATGCATATTAAGAAATTTCTTTTGATCCTTACAGATATGATCGAATTATAATTAAAAAAACAGATTCATAAATTTAAAAAACTATAAATTTATACATTTCAAAAACGATGAATTAAATTACTTTGTCTCTGATTAATATAAATTATTTATCTAAATAATTTTTTGATTGGATAGGAATTAGGACTTAAATTATCAAAGGAACTACTGGAATATGAATATCTTTAACGAAAACAGAAATAGCAAAAATTCTGCGACTCTGAAACTAGTTTCTTTAGTGTATTTTAAAAATTATTTTGAACAGAAAAACATAAAATATGGAAGTTGACTTAATATTTGGCAACTTTGACTTTATCTATTTAACAACAATTGAAATCAAAGTCATTGTAAGTTTTTTAAATGCATTAATAAATTTTTACTAAAATTATTCACATCAGCATATACCTAAAATTATTTATAGAAATAAAGAGTATGTGCCAAAAATACAAGATGACTATAATGTCTGAAAATATAGATAATGAATGGTTTTTTGATATTATATTGCAGTATGTTACCTCTCATTACAATACATGATATATTCAAATATACTGTGCAAAATTGCAATGAACACAATGCATTAATGCAGCATTAATCCATCAATTCAGACTGTTTCTGAACTTTGTCGCCCTGCATAATTAATATTTAAAAAAAATCATACAAATGATCATAATTATGCAAAATGTGTTTTTGTTTAAAGTACATGGGACAAAACAGCTTACTCACAAGATCTGTAAGAAGGTAAAACAATTTATTTTGAATTGATTTTCTTTTGAATAAGCTATTAGAAAAGTATTTTAAGTTAAATTGGTTTTCTCTCTTGCTAAGTTTAAAAAGCAATTTTTATCTGACTTTTTAAAACTAATTCTCATCCAAGGTTATTTTAAACACTTAAGATCTTTAGTCTAATTATACAGAACAGATATTACTAATATTTTTGTTTTATAAACAATGAGATGAGGCTTCTAAGGAAGTGCAACCCATGCATTAATATTCAAGTTCTGCATAATTTTATTTAGTTAGCAAAGAATGCTAAGTAAATAAAATTATACAGAACTTGGTCATATTCAAATTATTAAATATGACTAGAATTAATTTTGTTGTTTATTATTTATATTTTTAATCAAAACATTTTTCTCTTTATAAAATATCAGAAATTTTTAAGCAAATAATTATATTAAAACCTTTATCATCCAAATCCATGTAAGATTCATGCAATGTTGCTTATAGTCATCATATTCAATATAATTTTATTATACAGTATTTTGGATTTAGATGTTAAACTTTTGTTTATACAGTAGAATCCTGGAAACTTAACTCTTGATAACTTGACATTTCATAAAACTCATCATTTTGTTCAAAATGAAAGTAATCTTAATTACTATAACTTAACACTAGAATCAAATAAGTTATTTTTCTTCACTGGTATCACTTAATAATCATCAATTCCATGTGTTAACAAAGAATATAATCCTATTCCAAAGTTTTATTGAAAAATGTCACTAACTCAAACGTAACCACTGAATAGCTAATATTTTTAAATTGGCTATTTAAAATAGTTAAATTTTATTTAACTACAAATAGAAATAGTCACTATTGGTACATAGTTAATCTAAATATATAAAATTACTTGTTCTGACTGACTGACTGATTCATCATCGTCCAGAGCAAACTGCTGAACTTAGAGGTGAAATTTGGTACACAGTTAGGGTACGTCATGAAAATGCGCACTAAGAAGGGATTTTTCGAAATTCCCCCGTGGGGGAGAGGGAGAGGATTAAGTCTTAACCGGAAGAATGGCTTCTACTGTACTATTTTAGATGCGATTTTTTGTTTTTATCTGCGTTTTAGTAGGGTATGCCATGGCAATGCACACTAGGAAGGGATTTTTCGAAATTCCTCTGCGGGGGGAGTGAGTGGATTAAGTCGTAACTGGAAGAACATCATCTACTTGACTATTTTAGATGCGATTTTTCATTTTCAACTATTTTTAATTTTCATTGAGTACTTAGGTGTATTAAATTGATTACATTTCAGACATTGTTATAAATATTTTTATCTATTTTGATTTTAAAAATGTTCGAACCATTTTAAATTCAAATTTGTTATTGCATATTGGTTCGATTATAGAACGATTGTAAACGTTCCAGAAAATTGATCAAATTGAAAACAGTTTGTTTAATTCTCGGCAATTCTCATCATTCTCAGCGGTATATAACAATTACTACGGTTGTTGAAATACTGAATATAAATGGGGTTTGCTTTCAAAATCCTCGCGGGCAAAGCCGCGGGTAACAGCTAGTATATATGTGAATTTACACAAGCAAAAATTTATCTCCAGTTAATGTCTTATAATATTTTTTGTAGTACAATAATTATTTTGTTAGATTGTACTATTTTCTTTCTTTCTCTCTGAGTATGTTAAAAAAATTTTTAATAGATTAATTTGTAGCAATATATTACCAGTATGAGTTGTGAATAACCACCCAGCGTCTGTAAAACTCATCATATTCAGTAACTTGTTGCCTTTGAAGTCCACATTAAATTAAGTCAGGTTTGCAGGACATAACTGTATTCACTCTATCATTATACTACATAATAAATAAAAAAATATGNTATTTACGTAGCTTCAACAAGCACAGCGTTAAATCCAGAAGCTATGAATGTGAAATCGTGGGTACAATTGAATAATATGTTAAAAAATAAAACTACTGTAAATCAAATGCAACTGAGACTATTAGAATTAGAAAAAAAAACAATGGTGTGATGTATTAGAAAGAGTCATAGCCGTTATCAAGTGTTTATCTCATCAGTGTCTGGCTTTTCGAGGGCAATCCGCATGGGATTAAGAAACGAATAAAATGCATATTAAGAAATTTCTTTTGATCCTTACAGATATGATCGAATTATAATTAAAAAAACAGATTCATAAATTTAAAAAACTATAAATTTATACATTTCAAAAACGATGAATTAAATTACTTTGTCTCTGATTAATATAAATTATTTATCTAAATAATTTTTTGATTGGATAGGAATTAGGACTTAAATTATCAAAGGAACTACTGGAATATGAATATCTTTAACGAAAACAGAAATAGCAAAAATTCTGCGACTCTGAAACTAGTTTCTTTAGTGTATTTTAAAAATTATTTTGAACAGAAAAACATAAAATATGGAAGTTGACTTAATATTTGGCAACTTTGACTTTATCTATTTAACAACAATTGAAATCAAAGTCATTGTAAGTTTTTTAAATGCATTAATAAATTTTTACTAAAATTATTCACATCAGCATATACCTAAAATTATTTATAGAAATAAAGAGTATGTGCCAAAAATACAAGATGACTATAATGTCTGAAAATATAGATAATGAATGGTTTTTTGATATTATATTGCAGTATGTTACCTCTCATTACAATACATGATATATTCAAATATACTGTGCAAAATTGCAATGAACACAATGCATTAATGCAGCATTAATCCATCAATTCAGACTGTTTCTGAACTTTGTCGCCCTGCATAATTAATATTTAAAAAAAATCATACAAATGATCATAATTATGCAAAATGTGTTTTTGTTTAAAGTACATGGGACAAAACAGCTTACTCACAAGATCTGTAAGAAGGTAAAACAATTTATTTTGAATTGATTTTCTTTTGAATAAGCTATTAGAAAAGTATTTTAAGTTAAATTGGTTTTCTCTCTTGCTAAGTTTAAAAAGCAATTTTTATCTGACTTTTTAAAACTAATTCTCATCCAAGGTTATTTTAAACACTTAAGATCTTTAGTCTAATTATACAGAACAGATATTACTAATATTTTTGTTTTATAAACAATGAGATGAGGCTTCTAAGGAAGTGCAACCCATGCATTAATATTCAAGTTCTGCATAATTTTATTTAGTTAGCAAAGAATGCTAAGTAAATAAAATTATACAGAACTTTACATGACAAAATTAAAATAATGATTTAAATATTCATATATCAATATTTTTGAAAATATTGTTAGATAAAAAATAATTTTTTTAATGCTTCTTTCTTTTTATTTATAAAAAAGGTTATTTAAATAAAGCTTGATTTAAATATCCTTAAAATATTTCATTGATGATATAAATGAACCTGGAGCCTGGTTAATTCCAATCGGTCAGGGAAAAAGAAAAAATTCAGACTTTAGTTAAAATATAGTTTCCAAGATTGGGCTAAAAATCAAGATTTTGTGCATGGATTTACCAGTGACCCATGATAAACTAGCCATACTATATTTCCATGGGTCTAATCATGTAGAATCGTGTCAATGTAAATTTCAGAAAATCCAAAACTCAACCGAACGTTCAGTAAGGTGCCGAGAAATACTTTCCGGAATGGTCGGTCCCTCTAGTCTAGTAAAAATTTTTAAAATTCCTTACTATTTTGCGCAAATCTATTGCGCTAATCAAATAAAATTTGACAATTGGCGATCTAATTTTATTTTAAATTAAAATTACGTTGAGTTTATGAAAATACAGTATCAAAACCCCATTCGAGTTAACCGGTTTGATTTAACACGTTTATGCTAGACGATGGAGGGAAGATGAAATGAATACAAAGGGGGATTGTTAACTGCAATAGTGATAATTTATGAATCACTCTCCTCGCTGCATTTGTATGTTGGTATATCGACGTCCACTACTGTTTGCTTCATTTGCATATTCGTCGCGCACCTGCTTTTTGCATTTTTTCAGTTTGGCATAACATTAACACCAACAAAGTGCGTAAAATTTATTTATGACGAATAAAATAGTTTCACAGTACTTGCGGCTTTTTCCAGTTTATTTGATTATTCTGATTGTTTATTGGTCATGTGGTTCGTAGATGGTAACCAGGAAGACTGACTGCGAGAGGTAAGATGCATTTTCGAATTTTTTTACGGACTAAATGCGAAGTAATCGCTCTAAACCAAACAAAATCCCCAAAGCTTAACTAAACGAAATCGGTTCCCCTCACAACGTAACCAAATTAATTAAAAATTGCTTTTTCTGCTTAAGAATTTTAATAATTAAACAATGACTTTAAAAATATTAGGGGGCGAGATAGCGTGTCGATGGCTGTATATTGGGATTGTCATTTCATATAGATTTAGTGGATTTGTGAAGAATCTAGTCGTACGAATTATCGAAATTATAATGGCCCGATTATTTTTATACGTTACGTAGCTTAAGAAATCGGAATTATAATGAATACATTATGATTAGGCTATTTTTATTGAAATATATTGCTATAAATTTGTATTTTGAGTTGGAAACGTTAGTGCCAAATTGCCAGTTTAGTGGGAAACCTACCATATCTAGAGCATTGAGCTATAACGGCTATAATAATTGAACGGCAGCTCCTAAGAATCAAGTCGAATCTGTATGTGTGCAAATAGGATAGTAAGCTCATTATCTACCATAATCTCAGCAAAACTATACGCACTGCAAACATTAAAAAAAAAGGATATTTTTCAGTATGATATAGTTCGGCCGAACATCATTAGATATTAAAAATCTCAGAGTTTTTAAAGATGTAGTTCGACATCAGCGTAACATAAAATCTTTCGGGTTCGAAAAATCAAATAGAGCATCAAAAATTCCAGCAACGAGTTGCATAATTTTCCCGACTGTTACGAGAATTTATTTAAAAAGTAACTTTTTTATATTTTTAATTACAATATAATAAATAAAATTGTGTGTGGTGCCATCTGTTACGAGATTTTGTTATAAAAAGCTTTTATATTTTTAGTTATTATCGAATGGCAAAATGCTTAATTTTGAGGGTAGTGATGTGTTTTTAAAAAATTCCAGCTACGAGTTGATAACTTCCGGCGGAAAAATACTGTGAGAGAGTTAAAATTGTGTGTTGACTGTCATGCATTTTATGAAAAAACCTTTTGTATTAATCATTAATTATAAAAAGACAAAAGGTTTAGTTTTGAGGATAAAGTTTTGAAGAAAGTTATAAATGCTAATAATGATTAAAATTAGTGTTGTAACGAATAGTATATTCGGCCTCAGGCCGAATACCGAATATTCGGCCAGGAGAGTGGCCGAATAGACGAATATCCGGCCAAACTATTNAATTACATAAAAATATATTGTGAGTATTATAAAAAGAACAAATGTAGGACTTCTTTCTCGTCTTCCGTCTTTTCGCGCGTCTTCTTCTTCAACCGTCGTCTCGGTGTTCTCCCTCTGAAGTCGCGTCCCCTCTCCGCTCTCGTCGTCCTCCCTCTACTCGACTCCCTCTCCCAGCCCCTACGTCTCTCGTCAGCAGATCGCGTTTCACATTCCACATAGATATAGATATTAGTGTTGTAACAAATAGTATATTCGGATGAGAGAGTGGCCGAATAGCCGAATATCCGGCCAAACTATTCGGCTTGATTAACGCACATACGAAAATTGGCGCGCAAACCGTATTATTGCAAAGATCCTGCTGTCTATTGGCTCGCTGTCACTACGCTTCGCCAATCGCGTTAATTCTTGGCAGTTGTAGCGGACAGACAAGAGTGTCATGGAAGTATGTGATAAATGATGATATCAAATGTGGATAACAATGAAATGACCTACACGTGTAAATAACGGAAAAAGAACAGAAAAGGACCGCGAAGTGAAAATGTGAAAATAAATATGAAATTGAGTTGATAACATAATCGAACAAGTCGAGGCAGCTTATTGGCACGAAATTCGCGGCCGTCAATGCCAAACAATTGTTGTCATAGACTTCGGAAAGCTAAATGCTTGTAATGAAAGTCACTTAGCGTGCACGGGCGAAAGCCTGGGGCCGTTCGGGCTATCAAGCTGTCTCGAATCTGTGAAATCATAACTGTGACTTATATCGACGTCCTATCTGTCTCTTTTCTCCGTTATCACCAGGCTGAGTCACGTAATTGTAAAATGGGAACTCTACGACGGAAAAGTGACGAATCGAAAGTATCGTGAGCGCGTATTATGATGTATGCACAGGCATACATGGATTAGAGCGATAGAGGAAAGAGAAAGGGAAGAGCAAAGACGAGCGCTTAAAAAGAAGGATAGGCAGGGTCAGACCCTCAGATGTGCGAGGATTCTCCAACGATAGACGTGTACGTGTGCTGATCTTTGTAATTATAAATTGTGAATACATGTGACTAATATTATTTTCTTTTTTATTTTGTGCATGTTACAAGTTATAAATAAATATAAACAAACAACACTAACTCGATAACATTAAATCTAAATACCAAAATGATTAATTTACTGTGTTTTTGTTATTTATTACTCCTGTTTTTAGGTATTCGGTATTCGGCCGAATAGTGATTAGATATTCGGTATTCGGCAGAATAGTGAAAAATAGGCCGAATACCGAATAGTAACCGAATATTCGTTACATCACTAATTAAAATCTTAAGTTCGACTCCTCTAGAGATGTGACAGACACTCCTGCCGACCTTTACCCAAAATTTAATAGCATCGATGTTCTTTATACACAAGTTACCGTATACATAATAAGGGAAAGTATTGGAATTTTGTCAAATTTGACCATCTGAATTTTTTTTCCACGTCTCCACGCTTTCAGACCCTTGAACCCAAAAAAGCAAAAACAAAAGGCAAAAGATTCTGTTGAGTATGTATCCACGGAATTTGTGTTGGCATCTATTTCATTTAATATCTGAGGATGGGGTGAAGATTAAGAAAGGAAATTTGGCATGGTAGCTTATGTATAAGGGGCATTGATGCTATTAAATTTTGGTTGTAAAAAGTCAAGTGGATTGAGACGGGTGGTCACATGTTATATCTCGCGTGGGGTCGGATTTAATGATTTTGTTGGCATTGTATTTTTTAAATAAAGCTCATCTCGTCCCTCAAAATTCTTTCGCTATTTTATAATTAAAATGATATGTAGCGCTGTTTGTTATAAAAAGTTTTTATAACAAAATCTCATACTTTTATTTCTTCATAATCAATAACAAAAACTATTTCTAAAATAAAATCGCATAACAGCCGGGAAAGTTAGGCAACTCGCTGCTAGATTTTTAAAATCATTATCTTATTCCTAGATATTAAACAAAAGTAAACTTCAACACGCGCGCGCAATTCCCTCAGTTTTATAGGGATCCACAATCTCAAAACGTGAAGATTCGAAAAAAACCTCGGAGAGTCATGTTAATATTTAAGAAGAACGACGTTACGGTCTAATAATTTAAATCATGCCACCGGCCAGACCGACACTCCGGCGCGCACGAAATTTTCACGTTACTCCTTGTGTATATAGGTGACAGAGACAGATGTATTGTATTGTACGTGTGTACTGTCATTCGCAAGTTTATTGCATGCGCAATTGGCAAAAAACAATTGTGATACTGTAAAGTAACCTGCGAACCAATTTTGTTTACAGTACGTACAAAATCAAATAATTCGACACTCGCCGGATTATACACACTACCGTAAAAATATTTCAATTTAAGACAACGGAGAACACTAGTTTGTATCTTTATAGATTAAATATTTAAAATAAGTTAAATTTGACACGATTACTTTCCCGTGTTAACATTACATTATTCACAATACTTTAATCTGAACATGAAAGAAATGCTTTAGTTACGTAAACAGGAGAGAGACTGCTTGACTAAATGATCAAATAGATAAATTTAAAATGTTATGTTATATATATAACACCGTAGCGTGCCGTGGCATTTGATGATAGTGAAGCTGTGTTTCTGTAAGAAGCCGACTTCCAGGGGTAATCAGTTAATTGCGCGTCAAGGTCCATTCGTATTCGTTTGTTCGATAAGCCAGTAAAAACCGTACACTTCTTTAAATGTATTTTTAATATATCATCTGACGTACCGGTACTTAATAAATAAGCAAGTTCAATATAATTACCTCCGTTATTAGATTCAATTCCCTCTGCCCTCTAAATGCCAATTCTTGTTTTGATAAAAAAAACATATAACATCTATTAGTTATATCTATTAGCCGTAATTATCTTGTTATAATTTTCCATATTTTATATTGTTTACTAATGTTAAATTCTATTCTATTTTGATTTCCAAATTGCTTCAATTTTACGAAAGAATCGATATGACATTTACGATTTTCGTGTCTTTTGCCAGCTTTACCCGAATTATTTAAATCGTCAAAGCCATTCTCATTCCACACACTAATTTTATTTGAAAATAGTAGGCAAGGCCAACAAAACAAATTTTGCATTTTTTAGGCATCCACAAAGCCATTTTACGTCTTCATAAATTTTATCATGAAAATGTCGAACAAATTTTTTTGTTGACGTATTTATATTTAATTTAGGCATTGGTCTTTCTCTTTTAATAATGTTTTCTTTTTCATTATATGGTCTCGAGCTAAAACTTAAATTTTCAATATCACAATTATATTCTGAATCGCTAGCCACGATATAAGGGCTAAAATTAAAAATAAAATTATAAAAACTTAGTTGATGAAATAAAATGTGTGGTGGATATATGTACCTGGTACAAAATGTTCTTCAATTGTATTAATATACTTTTAAACAAAATTATAATTAAATATAGCCTTGTAAAGAAACGTATATAAAAGTAACAAAATATTCTTTACTTTTTAAATCTTAAAACAATCCACTTAATCCCTACCAATGGAATCAGAGACGTGCCAAATCCCGAGGGTGCCGATACTGGTCAATGTCAAATGCCTCGTTTGTCTCATCACTAGTGTACCTCAAAGGACGCGGCAGGGTTGTTGTACATTTTAAACATTTCTCACCATAGCTGTAAAAATCGACATATGTTAAACTTAATAGATTGTCTGTCATCTTTTTTCTAATTCGTTTTAGGACCAGGTGTCCGTGGAAATTTCCAAAATTTACGACTTTTCGGTCACTTGTTGAACTAGAAAAATTTGTCTTTATTACATCTGATATTACGAAGAAATCAGTCCCCACTGTACTCGTCTAGAGATTGGTTCGGTTAAGCTTTTGTTTAAGTAAAATTTCGGCTGTCATCAGGGTTTTATTTAGGTCTTTAATTCCCTAATCTCTTAATTATTTAACTACTACTAAAGTAGAAATAAGTCGAAACCGGTTACTTTGTACCTGAATATTTGTAGTCTTGGGAAAGAAGTGGAAAGACAAATTTTTATGACAACGGATACATAAATCGTAAATTTAAGGAAAATAAATTCTAAAGCTTTTTTTGTAACTCGTGCCTCGTTTCATTCATTAAATTTAGTTGTAAATGATGCTGCCAAAGTAACAGTTCATTTTTAACATTGTACAAGAATTGTACACGTTTTTTTCTGCATTCCCTTATAGATCGGACATACTAAATCGTAATATCACTATAATGATATTCGAATATACAATAGCAATCTTATCGTTTTTTTCACACGTAGTATAGAAATTTGTAATAAGATACATAATGCGGTTATAATAAAATATTAATTTTAATTAATTCAAAGTACACTAAAATATGAAAATAATTGCACAATATGTATCTTAGAAAATACAAGGGAAGCGGTGCTTCCAAGGATGGCACGTCACTGATATAACAGAATTTTCCTGGAATAATAAATACAGGGACAATTACGATATGCACTGTTTTTGCTTTGTTACTAAACCTGATTTACCTGTTTTAATGGTGTTTTCCCCATGATCCAAGTTTATTTCTTCACCTTGTAAAAGTTTTGAAGCAACATGATGTATATAACAAAATAGTAAAAAATTAAGTATTGAATTCCATGATATTTAAACATTGGAGTTAGAATTTAATGAAAATTCATCATAAGATTCTCTCATCACTTGTGTTCCTTCATACTTTATGCACTGCATATTCTAAGGTGTACTGGGAATTTTGAATTGTGCAGAAATTAATTATTCAATTTTGAGTTTTATAAGTATTTCTTTCTTTTTTCTGGTTAAAGTTAAAATATTTACCTAAATTATGCAGTGTATGTATTATTCGGCCCACGAAAAGAGAGCTATGGAAGGAACATTGGTAGGATTTACCATTTGTACCGAATATATACAATAGATATTTTTTTACGTAGCCGCAACATCATCGTATAGAACTAGAACCCACAAATCCACAACCTCAGTGCACTTATCTTGTAGTAAATTATATCGCACACAATGCACACTTCCTATATCTAGAAATTAAGAATTGTATTAATTTCAGTCGTCATTCAATCTTACATCTATATAATTATTATTGTCCTTATTTTTCATTTGTCTTATAGTAACACTAGGATTTATCTGCTTGGCCAAAACAAAACTGTATCGGGCTATATTCTAAGTTTTTCCCCCATTGCAGGAATATCAATGTTTTCTTTGGCAATGTTCTAGTGTGATACAAATTTCTTAGCTCTTTTGTTAATAGTGTTTGTGAGAAATACTAAAGAAAAACTTTTACAGATGCACTTAGTTTTTAAGAAATAATTATTTTGGATGTAAGATTAAACAATAAAAAGTATATTTACTGTGTCAATATTTTATGAACTATGTTTGACTTTTGTTACAGAAAGCTGATGTACTACAGTGAGTGCTGGAAGCAGAAATAATTTTGATAGATCTTTGGGTAAGAAGTTTTCATTTTAACAGTTTAATTATATCCATTTTGCACCCTAAATTTATTACTGTACTAATAAGTGTAATTTAAAATGATTACAGTAGTTTCAATAACAATTTATCAAAAGAAACAAAGCTGAATTTAGTAATTACTAAGTTTTAATCTCGAGAAAATTACAGTTTTTGCAGTTGCATTTTTTTTAATGGCACATAAAATGGAGAAACTCATTTATAAATAGTGTAAATTTTGATATCAAAATTGTCATGAAATAAGGCAACATTATAGTAGAATTCTGGATTTGATACCAAAGTATCATACTGTACCAATTTTTCTGGAACAGTCGAATAATTGATGTAGTAAATAAGTACTTTTATAATCCTTTATGATATAATTGAAGAACTTTTTACAAATAAGTTTTGTCCTTTTGAAATGGAAGATTCTTATAAGAATTGAGAAAAGTTTGTTGTGCTATACATACGTAAAAAACCAGTTCTCATCCTTTTGGGAATCTTCGGCAGTGTTTCGACTTTGGTTTCGAGAACGATACGTACAGTATAAAATACAAACATTTTTAATAAAAGGAATATCAAATATATGAGTGAGTCAAAATTCTTTTGAATGACTACATCCTATAAACATTCTTTTCTCAAAATATCTAATGTTTAAGAGAAATCTTGATATTATTTGATATGAAACTGCTACTTACATCAAATAAATAAATGTGTGTGATATTCAATGCTTCCTAAGAAGTGGTATGTTTTCAATTTGATATGAAATCTTAGTTATTTACCTTAATGAAATATTCGGATTACTTTATGTGATTGTCAAGTTGTCCGTTGTAAGATGGGTGGATTTTTTAATGGCTGCTATACTTACATCTATTGCTGGTTAACATATATTGTCCATAAAAATAGCAATGCATTCTTTTCAAACTCCATTTTCTAAGCGTAAAAACAAATGAGATGGCTTCTGATTAACAAACTGCGGATTTAAAAAAAATCTCGGTACAGTTGTTTATCCACTAATAGTTTGCCAAATAGTAGGCAGGAATGTATATCTTGCAGTTTTCTTCTGTGATTTAATTAACCATAAAAAATTTTTGATTACTGCAGTTACTTCATATTTTTTTTGATACTGATGAATACATCTAGGTTGTTTTTTCTTGTATGAGTCTTTAAGTACTAATATCAATGACTCCTCATTTTTAATGTGCCTGTTATTGCTCCCATTTTTTTTAATTATAATAAATTGTAAGATTATATTTTGGTCTTGCAAAATTCATGTTAAAATTACTGAACTATATATCAGATTTTTTCCCAAAAAAACTTAACAAAATAGTTGCACGTTTATAGAAAAGTTGTCGGCTGCCTCAGGGAATTCAACGTACGTACATGTTCACAACCTGATGCTTCTTCTACGGAGGATTGCATTGTTTTTTAAAAGTGCTGTCCGTCATAGTCAAAACATATTGAGCATTTATATTCTATTTACACTTGTACATTATAGAAGGATTTAATGTTCTAAAAATTCTGTTAGTTTTTAACAGAATTAAATATTTCTAAAATCCATCAAAAATTACTTTTGATTATCCTGGAGATGAATCATTTGTTGCCCCTTCATGAAAAGAAAAAGAAAAAAAGCATGTAATGCATATATTAAATAAAATCTGAACGACAGCAATAACTTACCGGTAGGCAGCATGGGATCACACTCTGTTGCATTTTCTACTCTTGGTGACATATTGACATCTAGACAATAAAAAAAAGATCAATCAATATGAGAAAAATTTATACTAAACTCTGGACAAAAAATTCAGACACATTCAGGTACATTAATAGCAAAAGATATTTATAGTTTTGTAATAATAATCATTTAATGCCATTATATGAATATTTCACATAAGTTACAGATCCCTACATAACGTAACATTGGTATAGTTCTTATTTAAAATACAGTAGAACCTCTATTATCCGGACTAATTGGGGATGAAGGTAGTCCAGATAAGGAAAAATCCGGATAATCGAAAATCCGGATAATGGAGGTTCTACTGTACCTTGTTTTGAAGCCTGATGATTGCTTGTAAATACGAGGGCTATTTTTTAAATAAGGTCCATTTATGAATGAGAATGACACATAATTGCGGTAGTGCGCAGGTGTCTGCTCCGAGCATGCTTTGCTCATGTTTACACACCATTTACAGCCATATTGTCTATCTGTGTGCTGAGCTGTAAAAGTTTATAATGTTTAAGAAAATTGAGTTGCCTGCTGACTGTGAGATACGATCTGTTATTCAACTCTTGAGTGCAAGAAACTTGGCAGCAGCAGAAATTCACTGTCAGATTTGTGAACTTTACTGTCACTCATAGCAATATCACCGTAAAGTTCGAAAGTGGGTGAGAATGTTCAAGGACTGGCAGGTTAATGTGCATGATGAGCCATGCCCTGGTCGACCTTCTCTGAAGATTTGGTTTGTGATGTGGATAACAAAATCCGAGAGGACTGACAATGTTACCAATTGAATTTCCATGGGTTTCAAAATCAGTTTTGTATACCATTGTTTTGGAGAAACTTAATTATTGAAAATTATGTTCTAATTGTGGGTTCCAAGACTGCTTTCTGATGATCACAAAACAATAAGATTGGGCAGTGCTTTATTGTTTTTGACTCTATACAATCAGGAAGGAGATTAATTGTTGGACCACATCCAGGAGATGAGACTTGGGTGTCTCACATGACTCCTGAGTCCAAGCAACAGTCATTTGGGACACACATCTTTTCCAACCAAAGTGAAAACCAAACAGTCCATTTCAGCACGGAAAATTATGGCAACTTTCTTTTGGGACAGGAAAGGGATTTTGTTAGTGGATTTTATGCTGAGAGGCACAACATCAATTCCGATGCATATTGTGTGACCTTGAGAAAATTCCAATGTGCCATACAAAAAAAGCAGTGTACTGTCTTCCGCTTTTTAATCCATAATCCAGATATCTTTGTCAATTAACAAATTCAACATAATTGCAATAGCAAGAAGCAATCTGTAAATGAGTGCACAACTCTACTTGAAGTTTGTATGTTACTTACTTTCTCAGGCATTCTGAAACCAGGATCTCTCACAAGAGAAATATTTAACACATACACAAAATAAATGCTGTACTTATTTCTGTTAAAAATGAAAATGAGGTTCATTTTTGTGTCAGTTCCTCCAATTGACAAATAATGGCCTACATTCATAAGGCACACCATTTCCTAGCTGCAAATGTGGCAATTTTTTCTAAAGCATGTAAGAAACAGTTGTTGTAGTGGAAACATTACTTTCATAAAACATATGTATAAAACATATGTAATGTTTATTTTGATGATGATGATTACTTTAAAAAGAAGTAATCAAAAGTTTGACTTTTTGTTCTTGTTTCATTTTTAGATGTTGCAACAAATATTAATAAAAACTCCATAATCAACCTCTAAAAATATCTTTTATATGGCAATATTTTCTTGACAAAAATGTTAGTTGTGATGACTATATTTTATTGCAATGCATTTCAATTCTTTATAAGTCAATCTTTACAAGAAATGACTTATGAACATGTATGAAGAGTGGTTTCCTTATTGTGAAAAACAATTGGCTGAAGAGGGATATGGTCTCCCATCTGAAATGTATTGCAATAAAAGAGATTTTTAGAGGTTGATTAAGTTGTTATATCAGTTTTTTTAAAAAACCAAGACACGAGACATGACAAAATTGTTAATTGTTTTGGTTTACTATGTGGTTTTATTAGTCAAAAATTAAAAATACAGGTCATAAAATAAATCTGGTTTGAAGATTTATCAAACAGAGAAAAACATCCTCTTATTACCACTTTACAAATGGGAAGTACTCATGTATTTGTGTGTCACAAGTTTTGAGGCATTTTTTGGCACTTGGAGCAAGATTAATATTTTTGTGTTTCTGAGAAAAGCAAATATATAATAGCTCTTGAAACATCATTTATTTCATATGTGGGTTTGAAGGGTTTCCTTGTCAGATTATTATTGTTAAAATTGATGCATTCTCTAGAAATAGTTTTTGATATGATACCTACAATGATAGATGGAATGGTTTCTGGAATATTAACTTTGTTTTGATCAAATGTACAAAGACATCTAGCTATAATTTTATGATATCCTGCAAATAAAATGTTTTTAACTTGCTGATCAAAAAATTGAAGGGTTAATATACAAATTTACCTTTAAAAGTGAGTTTTTCCACCCACTTAAAAATAAAAGTCATCAGTCAAGACATCTTTTCATTTTTAATTTATGGCTGGCCATTTTGTTAAAATGAAATTTCAAGTCAAATTCTTTTATTTGTGGTGCCAGACATGCTAACATGAGAAAGAATGATCAGTAGTGCAGGGTCATATGTCATGGTTGGAAAGTAAAACCCCCATCCACCTCTGCTTATGATTTCATTACTCCAATTAAACGATTAGAATAAAATTATAATGATACTTTGCCACTTGTTGGAAAAGCATGTCTTGATGGTCTTAAGCTTACATATATATATGTATGTAATAGAAAGAAAAAAAAAACATTTTGACTTAAAGTGTTTTTTTTTTTTTACTTGGACTTTTCAACGATACTTATGATTTCATTACTCCAATTAAACGATTAGAATAAAATTATAATGATACTTTGCCACTTGTTGGAAAAGCATGTCTTGATGGTCTTAAGCTTACATATATATATGTATGTAATAGAAAGAAAAAAAAAAACATTTTGAATAAAGTGTTTTTTTTTTTTTACTTGGACTTTTCAACGATACATGTCATTTTTAAATGCAACCTCTTCTAACAGATTTTAGCATAGCATTTTGTCCACACAAAATTGCTTATTTGAGAACAAAAACTACAAAAAAAAAAACTCTTATAGACCTAAAAGGATGTCTACAAGAAACTTATATAATGGTCAGCATCTCTGATTGTCTCTCACAAGTCCTTTGTTTGACAAAATATTATAATTGTTTTTTTAGATATGCAAGTTCTTGAAAACATTTTGATATTAGTAACTTTGTGCCATTTAATTATGATTTAAACATTGTTAGAATAAAATTGATTCATCATCACTAATACATTATGTAGAAAAATATTTTTCCAGTTTTACAGACTACAGAAATATGTCAAGATGTAGCTAGTTTATGCAAATTTTGAGGGTAAAATTAAACTAGAAAAGGACAACCTTTTATAACATGCAATCACAAGTAATAAATACTATGCATGGAAAATTGCCATTGTTTATGAACATTTTTGACTAAATTGATTTACTTTGTTGTGCTCCTACAATATCCTCATGCTACATGCTATCCATTTGTGTAGAAATTCAGACAAAATATTTTCCCACTTATCAAAAGATCCACTCCGGATAATCATGGCAATTGCATTCAAATTTTTTTATTGTCACAGGATCATAAACAGTTTGCTTCTCTGATATAATGACATGCATGGTCTGGGACATGAGACCTTCAATTTTAATGTTTTCACACTGTTATTTTGTGCCTGAAAATACAGAAAAATGATTTTTCTGTGTTTATCACCTACTGAGAAACATCTCAGCCTCCCATCATTTATTTCCAGTTGAATTCCTTTCACATTAGCCCATGCTATCACAAAGTCTGAAGGTCTCACTAGAAGAACCCAGTCAAATACATTGTTCTATTCCTAATGTTTGGGAGTTCCACTAAAGTGGCATTTATATTATTTTATTAGCAATGAATTTCCATTTCCAATGCTTGTTGGTTTCACAGGACAAAGAAAAGTCATCAGGAAGTGGGTAGAAGCTATGCTAAGACCAGTAGCAAAAAAGCTTATAATGGGAAAAAAAATACCAGGTGAGGTCTGTCTGACCCAACTAAAATTTTCTGGGTTTGAGCATATCCAGTAGATATTGAAAAATGGATTAGATGAAACACCATTGAGCTGCTGTTGAACATGCAATGGCTTGAAAAAATCCTCTGTTGATGTCAAATTTCAGTCAGTATATGTAGAGTCCATTTACACATCCAGATTTTTCTTAGGTAATGTAAATACACACCCATGCAGAGTTATTTAGAGATTATCAGGTATATAAATATGAGGGTAATTCCAAAAGTAAGGTTGCCTATTTTTTTAGAAATAGAAAGAAACATTTATTTTCAATAATGTTCATATGATTTTAAAGCTTGAACATTTATGTGAACCCGCAGATTTTTACAGGCTTCTTAAAAATTTAAATTTTCTATTAATTGAAAATATCTGCAGAAAAAATCCGAGGAATTTGAACTAGATCAGATGTCACCGATTGTACTAACAACTAGATGGGAAAGTTTACAAAGTTTAAGAATGCACCGTCATCGTCAACAAAAATCAATCACGTGTCAGTTTTCCTACGCAAATGATATAAAAGCTCGAATCTCCGGAAGCTCAGGTCGATCTCTAGGAAGTTATACTTTTTGATGTGTGCATCTTGTCTCCCAGACCTCCATACAATGGACTCGACCCGACAAAAGGAGAAGATACCATATAGAAGACCATAGGAACTTCCACATAACACTTAATCGCCACATAGAGCTCTCTTTGAGGTAATTATTTGAACCCTCTCTCTCCCTAAGCGTATTTTTAGTTTAACCCTCAGAGGAAGGAGTATGTTAGCCGCATTTATTCTGAGTTGTATTTAACCGCATTTAACCTATATATTGTTATCGCTTTATGTATCATAGCTTAGCCCTTCAATTTATTATTTTGTTGAACCTGTTTCCTGTCATTTAAGGACACCTGTCAGCTTCCTCACCCACTCGATTTGCCCTCCTAGCCATCCAATGACCCTGAGATCGGGTTTTACCAGCCTGTGCAGAGTAAGTGGTCATTTGGGGATTAACCAGTGACCCACTGCTAATCTCACATTTATCTATTTTTCTACATAATCACCATTTCAGTTGATGCATTTTTGTATGCCCATGTCACCAGCTTGCCGCTGTGTCGTGTTAAACCGATTGAAATTCATCACTAATTGACGAAATGTATGGCATGTCATGCATAGATGTCAAAAACGTACTCAAGTGGTGTAGGGAGTTTGCAGCACATCGTACTGAAATTCATGATAAAGAAAGAAGTGGGAGACAGTCGCAAAGGTTGAGCAAACCATGTGTGAAGATCGGGGAATCACTCTGGATGATCTCTGCATTTTGGTTCTTGGAGTTTCCTGAAGCACCATTCATAGGATTTTAACAGAAAAGTTGCAATATCGGAAGGTGTGCGCAAGATGGGTCCCGTGACATGGTGGCGAGCTGGTATGACATGGGCATACAAAATCTGTTACAGTGCCTACAAAAATGCATCAACCAAAATGGCGATTATGTAGAAAAATAGATAAATGTTCAAGCTTTAAAATGATATGAACATTATTGAAAATAAACATTTCTTCCTATTTTTAAAAAATAGGAGACCTTACTTTTGGGATTACCCACATAATTTGTGGACATTGGTTAAGATACAAAAACACTAGAATTAATATTATTTTTCTGAAGTTTGCATTAGTTTCATGGGAGGAATTTAATACTAGAGATATAATATGTACAGTACGTAATCATCATTACATTTTTTGTACACGCAGCTAGCTATGCTATAATTTTATATTTGACTCAAATATTTTCTGTAAAATATACTGTGTGATCCATTTGGAATGTTTAGTAGCCTGTAATTGATTACTTTGTGTTGAAAGGTTGTCAATTTTGGTGTGGTATATAAAATGGAAGAGTATTACTCATGTCTAGGGAGAGTTCTGACAAGTTTAAGAGTGTTACTATACTCCATTATGAAAGGTTATTAGAATTTCCTGCAAGTCAGTCTGATTTTGCCTCACACATCAGGAGGAAGTGTATGTGTCAATACATGAAGATGTTTCCACAGCACATTATGTATGTGACAGAGGAAACAACAATCAGTGGGTTTTCTCTGAGAGAATGAACACACCCAATGCTANAGAGGGAGAAGGGAAATGATACTAAAACTTAACTTACATAACATAATGTAACAATAACTTAGAAAAGATAAAAAATTATTGTTGTTTTATATATATATATATATTTTAAATTTCTATTCACGGCTTTTTGCTTTCTTTCCTTCACTTCCACCAACACTTTCACTGGATAGAGGTTGCTTGGTAAAATATCTATCCAAAGAAGTTTGGCTTTGCCTACTTTTTAAAATGTTTCTAAGATGACTTAGGCAAATGTCATTACTCTGAGCAGCAATATGGCTAGTGTGAACCTTTTTGGGATGTTTCTTTTCAATAAAATCAGTCACTTTCTGATAATACCTCAAGATTTCCTTTATCGAGCGAATTCCTTCCATGAGGAAGCAAACACACGGACTGAGACCAATGAACAGAAATGAATAAAAAAATGGTGCTGTGAACTAATGTAACGTCATATAGTGAGTTTTTGTTCGTATCGTGGAGCAAAAATATGTTCGAATTTCATGTTGTATCCTGAAAATTTCATATGTTGGGACGTTTGTATCCTGAGACCACTGTACTTATGTTTAAAATTTTATTAGAATGCTTTATTGTTCAAATAATAGCAACTATTTACTATTCAAATAATAACTAACTTCATATAAAAGTAGAAAATTTAAACTTTACCTCCTACTTGCAAATGTCTTCCTCTAGGTAAATATCCATTTTGTTTTTCCCATGTTATATTTGGAATGGGAAAACCTTGCACCACACATTCTAGTGTCACGTTACTTCCCATAATGACATTTGTCTGATTTATGGGATTCATTAGGAAAGAGGAACGTTTATTTTCTTTTTCTTCTGTAAATTTAAATTCACAAATATCAATTAAATTTACTCATTCAGTATGTTTGCTGTTTATGAGAGAGATTAATAGGACTCGATTATATATAATCAATTTCTACTAGAAAATTTCTCATGTTTTTAGAATGATGAATTAACAATAATCTGTTAATTTCAGATTTTAGAAAAATTTTTCAATTGTTTCAATTTTGCATATGCCTAAAATTTTACAGTATTTACATCTATATTTTAGACATATATGCATTCTTCCAAGATTAAAAAAAAGGCCTTGTTAAATATAAAATTCAAATTTTAGAAAAATTCATATTTTTTCATGATCAACATCAGCTATTGTAAAATGAACAGCTAGTGTGAATAATCTTAAGACAGTTTTTGAACATTGTGAACTTGGCATTGATTATCCATTTGTTGTCTTTTTCAGCAAGTTATCTGCTGTTACAACAAGCTGGAGTATTTGTCATACAACAATTAGTTTAGTGATAATTTTTGCATGAAGTTAGGCATTTTTGGTTAGTGACTTTTTGACATGGATTCCATGAAAGATGATTGTAACCAAAATTTATGGTCAATTTATGGTTAATTTATATGCTATTTATGGTGAAAATGATTGTTTGTATCCAACATAAGTTGAAATCATTGATTTCAAGACAGATGGCCAAGTTTGAAAGATTTCCATTAAGACTAGCTTTGTGAGCTCACAAATGAGCAAAACATAGTTGTTCAAAGACTTTGTTTAACTCTCATATTACAATAATGCTGATTAGTCCAGATTTAAATATATTGATTGGCAAGGTTAAAAAGTTTGCACAAAGTGAGTCTCCCACATGCTCACTGACTAACAGAAAGATCTGTTGCAATATGACTTATTGTTGTTACTAGAAAATGAGAAAAAGTTAATTTTATTATTAGACAAACCCCAAGACAGCTGACAACTGTATTTGAATTGCCAAAAATGAGTCTCATTCTCAAATTCCTTGTCATTTATTCTGATCTAAATAGATTAGCCTCATAAAACATTGAAAAAAAGCATTATTTGTAATAAGATAATGATGCAGTTCTGTAATTTCTTATTTACTCAGCAGACCTTGCATTTTTTCATCAAAGAAAAAAAGCTTTTTGGAAAGCCATTTTCAAAGGTGCAAGATCTGAAATATTTTTCAATGATTGAAGTTTTTTAACAGGACAAAAGAACAAAAATACATCCCCAAAAGAGTATAGAGTAGTTTCAATAACTGGCTCACAATGCTGCAATACTGTACACAATGCCAAGGAAATATTTTAAAGAACATAAAAAAATTTTATCAAAATATCTTAAAAATTTTTGGATATATTAAATGAAAGAACTTTTAATAATGCATCTTAACCGATTGAAGTTAAAAAAATAATAACAACTAATTATATAAAAATATTTTTTATATTTACCTATCACAGAAAGTACAGTTTGATGTTTTCCCATTCTTTTTTCATTCAGAAAAGGATTAATTACATCACAGCGATATGAACCAGAATCATTTGCCTGAACTCCAAAAATCTGTAGATTACCTGAAGGCATCAGATGATATCGTTCTGTAAATAAAAAATTTCTCTAAGCATTAATTTAATGTAAAAATTGTATGAAAATACAATTGTTAAATATCAATACTTTTTACATTTAACTATCTTTATTTACATCTATGTTTTAGACATACATGCATTCTTCAAAGATTAAAAAAAAAGGGGGGAGCCTTGTTAAATATAAAATCCAAATTTAAGAAAAATAATTAGCATTTGAACCAATATTCTTGTTATTTCTAATTTTAACTTTATGACAATAAATCAACTAAGCTGAATCTCATATGCAATGATTATTGGTGCCAGGAGCATGCCATTTAATGACACCAAAAACTATACTCACTGTATACTCTTACTGGCATAATGATTATTGGCACTAGTCAAGTGGCATCACCTAAATTTCCACATGCAAATAAACAGATATCAGTCAATTGGCACCAATAATTATTGCACATAGAAAAACTGTAAAAATATTAATGTAAATCTAGGTTTCTAATTTTATCATAATGTGTAGTGTTTTTTTTTTATAAAATGTTATAAATTACAAATGGTTGTATTTATTACCTGTTGATCTACTGATAACAGTGTCTTGAAAGTGAAATTCAGTGACTGCAATTGGCACACTGGGTGGAGGAAGGCATGGAATGACTGCTGTATTCCCTCTCACAATTTCCATATTGATGTCATTTTGAGGAGGAAATGGATCTAGTTCTGAATACACACAATAGAAACATTAATAAGTAATTTTACATTAAAATATAAAATTTATCACAAGTAAACTTACTTCCAATTATGAGACTGGCAGGCAGACTAAGTAAAGCTCTTTTCTTATGATGAGCTAGACACTGAATTTTGCTATTATCATAAAGATCGATCTCTTCTCTGTTTTTCTTTGGTAGATTTACAACTAATTTATGATGACCTACATTGAATCCACCCTCCGATTCCTGAGTCAGAGGTTCGCCGTTCCACAGCCAAGTTATGACTGCGGAGGGCGGAGAGGCCGAGCAACGGAAGACCACCCTGCCGTCACGCGGCGTCACCATGACCGTTAAAGGTTCCGACTGAAATTCCAGATCCAAGAAATCTGAGAAACAATTTTACAAAATGAATTTTTTAGATTATCTGTTGACCAATGTGTATATTTAAAAAATATATATACAAAGAAAAATAAATAAATAGAATATTTGAAACTTACACAGTGGAAAGTTAATATTTAGTACTTACTGGAATAAACACATCTCACTGATGATAAATTAAGAAATAACCAAAACATTAAAATAACATAGTTTTCCTTCATTTTTACAAGCAGTTGTACAGACTATTTCTTAAAAATATTCATTTTCACCTAAAAAATATACAACATTAAATCAATAACATTATGAAATTTAAAGACTTGAATTATCTCTATGTTTAAAATGAAATTTTTACAATAATAAAATGTTTTGTGTGTTGTGTTGTATTTTATCATACAGCATACATATACATATACATGCACATACTATATTTCTTTAAAGTTAAAATTCTACATACGCAGATAGTTTCGGCAAATTTAATTCAAATAACAAAAGATTTTGATAAATATTGCAATAAACTACTGATATTATACTTCCCTAGTGGACACCAGACCATTTTGAGATATTGCAAAGAAATGATCAAAATCATTTTTTTTTAACACAACTTCTGCAACATACTTGATACAATACAGTATTGAAAATACTTGCTAATTTCCTCTATTTCATTAACATTATTATATTGAAAATTATATGGCTACGTTCACAATGTCATAATTATATCATTAAGCAATATGCAGTATTTTAATTTTATATTGTTAAAACTGTAAACAGCACAAGAAAATAATGTATAAAGATGTATTTTATTCTAATAAAACTAAAAAAGTTAGTATTTTTCATTATAGTGTAGAGAGACAAGAAATATTTTTACAAAACAGGGAGACTGCTCTTGAAAAAGTTTGAGAACAATAAATTAAGTAATATTGAAAAAATTATTCATTCCACATTTTGTATGATTTCAAATATTTTAAAAAATAAAATCATATTTTTGGCTAAAACAAAGATGGGAAAAAATTAAATTGTCTAGCTATATGTAAAAATACTTCTATTATATCCTAATTCTAATGAAAAAAGAAATTAAATTATCATAAATATTTAATAATACAATAATCAAAATTTTTAAGCCTTTTTAATAATCATTACTACTTTTTAGAGAATTATAGAAAAAATATCAATACATGATAAATTTTCAAACAGAAAAATTAATTAATTAATTTGTGCTATGAATATAACCAAATATTAATCCATCAATCACATATTCCATTAACATACATATTGAATTATTCATAATTTTAATAAATTATGAATAATTCAATATGTATGTTGAAATTACTTGAATTGTTTAAAAAAATTTTCGATAAATTGGATACTTTTACAGAATTTTGAAATCTGCAACACAGATGCAAATACTTTTAAAACCAGAATACGACTACCTTTATGGTACAGTAGAAGTTTATTTCTCAAAAGTTTTTGGTCTTCTTTGGGAAATTTATAATTCAAAAACGAACAAAAGCATTAAGTTAATTTATTTGAGAATCACTTAATTTGAACACTAACCTTAGTGTTCAAATATTAAATTATCATGATGTATCAGAATCTATTCACAAAGATGCTGAAATACATTTCAGATTTTATTTTCCTTCAAATGCAATAAACATTTGATGCATAGAACAAAATTTTAATGTTAAATAATTTATAACTGTTAGGAAATTTTTAACATAAATCTGTGCCAGAGTATTAAACATTTAAGAAGTGGTGAAAAAAAAATAGATGATTGGATGACAGAAATGATATATCCATTCAGTCTGCTGTTCTGAGAGATCAAGGTTCAAATTCAGGTCAGAAACTTCAGAAGTTTTTTGTGGCCAGTCAGTCCTATTCACTCATTCAATTTATTTTGGGCTCTAAAACAGGATCTCTTTGTGCTCACAAAATGGAGAAAGTTAAAAATGAAAAAATTTATAAAAATCTAGTACAAAATTAAAATATTAATATAAAAAAACAAAATAATTTGCTTTGAATCTATAACTTCTCTGACTAAGAGAGTTCAATTTTAATCATTTCCAAGAATTCTTATCTTAATAACTTTTCATTCCAAGAATAAACTGAAAAAATAACATTTATGTTCGTTGGTCAAAATAAATAAAATTTCAAAAAACTTTTTGTTTTTATAAATATAAAACTAAGACAAAAATCTTGACTTTTATTTAAAAAATAGATTTAAATTATTTGACTTCTACAAAAGCTAAATGTTTTTAAAGTAACTGAATTTCATCTTCATAATGTAAGAAACTATATATATAATATATACTGTAAATATAATTTTTTAATTTTTAAAACATTCAATCTTTAATCATAAGCAACTAAAAACTATACTGTTTTAAACAAAAAAAATCATTTAATTACACAGTTAGCTACTTAGTTTTAAAAGGATCTTGCCAATTTGAGTAGAAAAAAATTTGATACCAATGGCTTTATTTATTAAAGAATCAAAAATTACCTAGCTATTTACCATAATGTTATTTATAATAAACTGATAATTCTTTGAATTCAGACTTTTTGGTTACTAAAATTCATAAATTGAATTTTTAATATTTAACAATGTTTAGTAAAATGTATTTATATTTTACTTCAAAAACTTTAACATTTTATATTAATTTTTATTTATTTATTTTAATCTGTTTAGTTATTATTATTATTTTCTTTTTGTTGTTTGCTTATTGCAAAATTTGTAACTAATTTTCATTCTTATTTATTTATGATTTTATGAATATTATGTATAATTTTACTTCAATTAAGTGTAGTTTTATAGTGAAACTATGTTATTGAATTTAAAAATATCCCATTTGATAAATAACATCATGGAAGCATATACTAAAAAATAGGATAATTTAAGAAATTACAAAAATAATTCCTTGTAGCTAATTTTATGATACTGTTAAATTTGATCACTTAAAAATATCAGACAAAAAATTTATCCTCCATAACAGTTTAATGCATAGTATAAGATACTAATTAAAAACTGAAAATAATTCAAAAGATCGTGAGATTTCTGTTATTTTACTGTTTTAACTATTAATATGACTCTAGTAGCAATAGCTTCATAATATATTAATTGGACCAGTAATGAATGTCATCATTTTCTGTCAAGTGGTCAATAATTAGATG
>NW_019385061.1:304496-379680 GCF_000671375.1 Centruroides sculpturatus | reverse complement strand
TTTAAAAATATTTATATTATCAGTATGAATGGTCAATCATTTACATTCAATATATGTCGATTTACTTAATCATTTTATATACAAGGTATAGTACATACAATTTTTGATATTCTGATGTAGATTTTGTACTAAAAGTAAAGATTGTTTTTTATAATTCAACAAAAGTATGATTAAAATATCGATTTGATATCTCCTCTCTTTCTATCTTTGAACATCAAATGTCATAATATTTATCACACTTTTCATAAAACCGTGCAAATTGTTACCGCACATTTTCCTTAAAAATATGTTTCTATACAAATAGGAATAGAATATGAAATTATCTTGTGAAAATAATTCTGATTATTGGTATAATTTTGATAAATTTATTTAGTAAATACAAGTAATAATATTCAATGAAAAATATAACCGTCCCGAAACCGCACTGTAGCCTTTAATTTATCAATAATTTTCTGTAAGAACTAATATTGGTCTATATCAACGCTTGCCAAAGAAGTCTTGTCAATTTTAATACGGATAAGAAAAGAACTCCATACTGTAAGAGGGTTAAATGATCCCGAAACGCGTCTATAGTTCTTAGATGGAAATGTGTGAAATAAACTTGTTTGACAATGGAAGCGTTCATATAGAATAATATTATTTCTTACGAAAAGATATTGATAAAGATTTTATCTTTATATATATATATATTTGTATTTAACATGTATCTGAATAAAATTAGACAATAAAAATTGTATCTTATTCTTCATTTTTAGAACTTTAATTTTTGAAATTCGGAACTATCTATTTAACTTATAATAAATTCGTAGTTTAAATTGTTACATATAATGTATAATATTTTCTACAATTTGCGTTGTTTACTTTTTCAAATTTATTTTACATTAGTTGAAACCTATATCTATATCGAATGCATATGGTTTTTTTTTAAAGAATAACTTTTTAAAAATCGATCTGGACAGAGATGACAACAATAGATAAGACGATGTCATAATATCTGAAAAGAAGTTTAATCTACTCTTAGCGAGAGTCCATCATTAATCTTTTCTTTAATATCGTTTGTAACACTTGGTTGTCATCAGATTTTTTCATCGTTCTTGTTATTGTCAATTTTCTTTCGATCAAAAATGAGTAATGTCTAACTGATGACACCAGACAATGAAGGGTCGCGGAAGGAGTTTATTTTCAAAAATACCGAAAGAATTATTGTTGTAAGATATTTATATTCTATTATATTTTGGCCTGTAAATTTGAGACATTTCCAAAGTGCTGTATCATTTATTCTTTTATAAAATAATAGTTGTCTTAGTGATTTAAGAGAATCGCTTTTAAGATATATTTAGAGAAAATTATTTGAAATTATTCAAACAATTGTATTAGAATGTAATCTTGCAATTTTATACATTTTCATTGCACGATAAATTATCGAATGATATTTATAGCTTCCAAAACTTATTTAAGACTTATTTTCTATAATCGTCTATTTAGAAATGTTAAATTAATTAAATTTATTTAAGATAATACTAGTTGATGGTTGTATTAATTTGTTTTACAAAAATTACAGTAAATCTGGTTTTTAATTAAAAATACTTTTATAAGAAACATTTAAAACCTATGATATCAATCCAACAAACAAACATCTTGTGATTATTACTGTCTTATTTCTCTCTCATACAACTAAACATAAACACGTTTCTGTATCTCTTCATCAGTTCGCTAATAATTAATTTCATTTTATACTTTTACACATCATAATTGTTTTTAAAATATTAAAATTTCTTTCATACACAAGTTTTTACTTGCCAACTTTTTAATTGCACCAGGACGATTACATAGATATTATTTCTCAAATTAATTGATGAATACAAAGATATACAATACGGTTGCTATTTACAAATAAGTTTTTAAAACAAATATTAAGTATGGGTTTATGTTATTCTTAAAATGGATGAAAAGTAAATAATATTGTTTTTGTCTAAATATCTGTATATATTACAATTAATTTACAATTAATTTTAATATCAACTGAGAGAAAACATGGGTTTTTTTTTAATAGGGAGAAGAAAGTAGAACGAGCAAAAATTATCGTGACATTGTGAGGATGTCACGATAATTTTTGCTCGATGTATTTTTTACACATATTTTTAATTTATTTAATTTAAAATATGTGCTCTCGATCTCAAATTAGTAGTTTCTTGCCCTGTACATTATACTTTCCCCGATAACAACAGAGACATGCTGGCATCTGTGAAATTTCATTGTGCGAAAAATTTGAATTAAATCACATGACTTCCGGTCTAGCCCGGAAGTTAATGTACAATTAATGTACTATGTTTTTCATGTATTGTCTCGACATTCATCTATCTAACATCGTTCTCGAGATTCGGGAAGTACAGATGGACAGCGAATGAACGATAATAGAAATTTATAGGTCTACAATTTTTTCTAAATTGCAAGTCAACAAGGTTTGTGTATTTAAATTATTAATAATTAAACGAATAATTTATTAAAAAAAACTGAATATTAGAATAAAAATATGGTCAATGATATGATAAATACATTCATATCTCGTTTTTCAGATTAGTTTGAACAGTCGTATGTTTTTAAATTTTTACATATTTTGTGAAAAAATTATTTTTGCGATGTAAGTAAGATCATTAAAACAACATTTACTACCTATTAATTTATATTCTACGTATTATTATCATTATATTAATATGTACTTTACCTATGAATCTCACGTTGCAAGAATGGAAATACATACTATTTGTATGTACTGAGTAATTTTTATATGTTTATTTAAGTACTTTTTTTGTTTCTATTGTTTTTAAGTTAGTAAAGAATGTAAGTTTAAACATTAAAAACAATTTCAAACATTAAACAGTTTTTCTGTATCAAGTTTTATATCAAATTTCAATAACCGACTACTTTCGATTTATCCGTATTTTCGTTAATTCGATTGGATCCAGTTCTGTTTGGTCCGGATAAACGGGTTTAGTTATAATTCTTTTTATAAAACAGATTGTAGAAATGTAAAATGTTAATGTTAAAGATTTATATGAATAAATGTATTATTGTAGTCTTCCTTATCGTGCTTTTCACAATTTCAAGAACATGATCCACTTTGGCGAAGTCGACCTTTCTTTATAAAAATATTAATATATTTTGTGCTGGATATTTTAGAATTTTTTCTTTATAATGTAAAATTTAATGTAAAATATTCGAAGTCACGGAATTTTTACTTGATTTACATAAATATAGGCGTGTGAAGTAACCTATAAAGAAAGGGCGACTACGCCAATATGAATCATGTTAGGGTGATTTTGAAAAGAACGACAACGAAGACTACAGGAATACATTCATACGTATTAGTCTTTCATGTTTAATGTTTTGAAAAATTTATTTAATCTCGGAAGTTTTATAATAATTTCCCCGCAATATATGCAGTCGATTTCCTTATAACACGGGTTCATAGAGTTCGGATTCCTATATCACGTCGAAAAACTTGCGACAGTATTCATACAAACACGCTAAAAAAAACTCGTATAATTCGGTAAAACGTCATCGCCGACTCGTATCGCGACAGGATTGGTCGAATCTAGACCAATAGCGGATATTGTACAAACCGCTGAGTTTAAACGAGCAGCAGACCTACTTAAAACCATTTATTATTTAATTAATGTCCGTAAAAATTATATTTATATTAATGATGTCTCCAAAGTTAAGCGAATGTTTCGCAAAAAAATAATTTATCAGGAAGCACACGAGCTCCATTCGATGACAAGCTCCACGACGAAAACAAGCTTAAGCAATGACGTCGTCGAATGGTGCACACTCGGTAAGTAATCCTACAACTTTTTGTTTATAGCATAGTTTATATGGCTTATTCCCAAAAAATTATACGTGTTTTGGAAATGTTGAGTCAAATTAGTCTAGAATCAATTAATTTTATGGAAGAAAACATTTCAAACAGCCGTAGTCTGTACACTGCATACGTGCCGGGCTGTGATTGGCTCATGTATTTAATTAAGGACTCTTATAACATCAATTTCATAAATTTTGATTTAAATTTGTATATTTTCGTTTTTTAATTGGTGCAGAACAATGTTTGGTTCTTTACTTCTTAGTTTACTGTTATTTGTTACTTAAATGAACGGAACTTTGTAGAATTTACATTTTTTCATAATTGTATATTTCTGTGCAGATGATACAAAAATAATTTATACTGACCCGGTCAGTAAGATATTAATTAATTAATATTCTAATCAAAAGTTTATCATATATAATATGTTACTGTGAAAGACCAATATTTGTGAATGTCGACATTCGCCGGTGAATGTCGACACACACACCTGTGTGAATGTTGACATTCCCCCCATTTCGGTCATTCACAGTAACATATATAAAGCAAAAGCACCTTATAAATCAATTTATCAATCAATATTTTAAATTAACAATCAGAACATAGCACGTTGAAAATTTGTAAATGACATGGAAGTAATTACAATTAAGAAAGTAAAGTATAAATATCATATTAATGAAGTATTAAGCAGTTTGTAATGGAAAAAAGTTTTACTTTCCCGGCTGTTATATATAACGGAAGAAATTATGGCAATCGGTGAAAAAATTATCCCCGATTTTTAAATTCTTGAAACGTCGAAAAATGCAAAAAACGTTTAGGTGTTTTTTCGATATGTATGGATGTTAGTGTGTGTGTGTGTGTCTGTGTGGGGAGAGCGATATTCTTTATCCTGTTTGAAGATTAATAACTCCTACGCTTTTTGTCGAAATTTTCTGAAATTTTGCAGAGAGGTTTCTGTATTAGGGAGATTGGTGCTTTCAAATTTTAGTCGAAGTGGTAAGGAGATAAAACATTGCCATGATATTTTTTCTAAACTGTCTATTAGCCGTTTGCGTTTGCATCTTTCAGTATCCTGTTAATTACTGCTTTTTAGTTTGGAGTATTATTCCGCTATCACAATTTAATTTCACAAGTAATAAACTTGAAAAACTTACTAATAAATAAATTAGATAATATCTCACATATCTCTATTGAAATTGTGATGGGTAATTGTTTCAATTTCTCATATTTGTTTAAAATTTTGATGCATTTCAAGTATTGTTGTGAATTACAAATATTTTTTCGGTTTTCTCCTCTTTCTTTGATAAATTGCAAAGAGGCTTTACAAAATATTTTACAAAATATTAAAACGATAATTAAAAATGATTTTATGTGTTTTATTTGTGGTAATAATTCCGAATTATCGGCTTTGTGTTTTTCAGTGATATTTTTTATAGACTCTAACAATCAATAAAACCTGTAGAACGACATTTACATTTGTAATTGTATGTATGTTTAGAAAATGTTTGTAAAAATTATTGTATTTTCAATTATGCTACGAGTTTTGTGTATTATTATATCTGATTATTAATTGTTTGTTGTACGAGTATGAAGGATAAATTTGTTGTTTATTGTTATTACATTATTTATTTATTCTCGATGAAATATTCTAGGATATCGCTGTGGCATTACCTTATATTTACAATAAAAAATAAACAATAATAAATTAATCTGGATGATTTTGAATTAGATAGTGAAAAAAAAATGTTGAGATTAAATCAATTTGATGATAAATAATCTGTAAATAATCAATTGTTAAATATATAAAAGATAAAGTTGAACAATTCACAATCAATTAATAATCGAACTTTATAAAATATGTTTTCAATGATAAATTACAAATTTATCAAGTATTTTCATATATCATTTTTAAGGAAAATGTTATAAAATATGTAACAGAACTAATTCATTAACTTCTGAAAACATTATGCTTAAATCTAAAAGACGAGTTAAAATTATTAATGATAATATTTTTTTTTTGTTTTTGTAAATAAAATTTCAATTTACCGTTATATAATATAATAAAATAAATTTAAGTCAAGTTCTATCAACTTTTTGATTTATTAATGAAGAAAGTATGCTTTATTTACATTTCTGTGACTATCATTAATTTTATTTAAATTGTTTTACGTAAGATATGAAAATGTAGTAACTACGAAAGTTTTGTAGTTATTCAGAAGTAAAAAAATTTTGAATTTCTATTTTACATTGAATAAAAACTTTTCTTAAGGCACTAATTACACATTTTTAATCATAACGTCTTTAAAATCATGTTTATCATAGATTTGGCCACATCCATAATTGGGTAATCGGTTGTTGAAGAACGGGGTTTGACCTAATTGGACCAAATCACTTGTGAAATCTTTTAAGACTTCAATAGAAAACGTTTTAGTTACACATTTATAACTAAGTATACAATTGTCAAATTTCATACAAGAAATAAATTTCTGTTTTTATATTATACAAGTCGACAGGCCCGATGCAGGCATCGGGGCATACTAAATTACAAATAAAAATAATAATATACTGAGTATTATACTGTAAAAATTTATTGTACAATAAAATAATTATAAAATAATTTTTATTGTTAAATTAAATTAATTTAATTAATAGCTAGAGGCGCCCCTACTGACCATATTTGGCATACAGTGACAGAAAGAAAGAATGAATCCGGTTTTTCAGCTTTATATAGTATTATTTGCTAGTAATATTTTGAAAGAATTTCTTATTACGACATATTCATTGAAATTGAGCAAGTGTGAAAACATCGCTGTGGTACTTTTTCCAGAACTATTTAAGGTGATTTATGTACTTGTGTTAAAAATACGACAATCAAAAATACGGTTTCTATATTTGTTTAATATATAGCGAATGTATTTGCACTTTATCGTCTTTTATTCAGTTATGTAGTAATTGTTTGTTAATCTTAATTTGAAAATAACGCAAAAAATTACATGTAAAATCACGGAAATATTTATCAACTAATAAATGTTATCAATAAATTATGTCTACAACATCAGCCATCAATACAAAAATAAATAAATAAAATATTTTATGCAGTTTTTACACGTGAAAACATAAACTATAGAAACTTTTTATACGAATATTTCTGTTCACTGACAGGATGGAAATATTTTTGGTAATATCAGCAATCACAGATCGGATGAATAAACCTTCTCCTTTCCTATTTATACATATGAAACATAGATATAGAATTAAACCATTCTCGATATTTTTAAATTCATAAAGATTTGAATATTCGTGAGAAATTCTAAACAGATAATATTCATTGTTATATATAAATACGATAGACAATGTGGTGAATTTTATCGAAATATTCTCTTAAATTTGAAATAACGCTCTTGATAAATACACGTTTTATTACAACAAAAACATATTCTAATTTTCTTTTTATGTGACTTATAAAATTTTAAAGAAAAATTGTATGCAATTATTATTTTTTGTTAAAATTTTCACTTTTTTTCTACTTTAAAATTTCTTCTATTCAGCAAAACAGGAATGTTTGCAGGACATTACCTTTTTTGTAATTTAATATCAACATATATACTGACTATCATTATTGAAGTTTTTATTCTTTATTGAGACACGATGATAGACTTAACATCATCAAAATTTATACTAAAAAATTATTTATAGCTTAATATTGAATTATTCTGTATTTTGTAACTAGCCATGCATATTTAATGAATTCGCTAGCATTAAATTTTATTTTTATGTTAAATATTTACGTAAAGTTTCTCAAGTCGTATTTAATTTATTTGCTATAACTTCAACGGGATATATTCTTTTCTATTTTATCCTGTAAATAATGAAAATTTCCAATTTTTCTTTTGATTATAAATGAAAGTATAAACTTTTAAAGTCTGTAAGAAATTTTATAATATTTTATATATCCTAATTAAAAAAAATACATAAAAATTAGAAGTTATAAAAATAAAATACTTATTCACGTAGTAATTACCAATAAACTCAAACCATTTTTTTTTCATTCGAATTCATTAAAAAATTTTTATAAGTATGAGAACAATTTAATAAACATTTATAATAAAACTAATCAAAGTAAACCAGAATGAAAATATGTTAAGAATAAGAATTAAAGTTTAATAAAATACTTTTATTATACTTTAAAAGAATGATAAAGTATTTTTAATTATTACAACTATCAGCATTTTATTAATGTATATAATTTTTTACATCATGATATTTTTATAATAATAATGCATTAATTATTAAAAATTATTTGATGATTTTTGACAAAATTTTTAAAGTAATTCTATAATTTCTTCTTTTACAAAATAATATTTTATTGTTAAATATATAAGAAAAGGAAGAAACATTCGCTAAATATATATCGCGAATTCTTCTTCCTCTCTACTTTTTTGGGGTATTAATTATATCATAAAGAAAATGTAATATAAAAATTACATGACACATTCTTTTAATTCGTACAAGATAATCCATGAATAAATATTTAAAATATGTAAATTTAAAGAACTTATATTTATAAAAAAGTAAAAATTATATTTATCATGAAAATATCAATATAAATATTTAAAAAGAATAAAGAGTAAAAAATGAATTATTTATGCTTCACTATAAGGAGGTTATTTGTGTCAATACTTTTGCTGACAACACGAGAATATCCGCCACTTCTCGAACTTTGATATCTTTATATACAATTTTTTATTTTACATTTTATAGTAAATGAAATAGACATAATCTTTTACCCAATTAATTGTATTTTCTCCTGAAGAAATTTCGTCAAAACATCATTTCACATTAAGTTTATCGTTCTATTTTATTGGGTGTTTGGGGGGATTATTGGGTTTATTAGAAATATTCTACTTTTATGATTATTCAAAGGTAAAAGACTACTTTTAAACTATTTATAAGTATTTTAAATTTAATATATAGTTTTAAGAAAATTAATTATGATCATTAATATGAGAAACATTTCGTCAAAATAATTTATATAATATAATCTTTAATAGTATAATTAAAAATACGTTAGTAAATTCGTTAAAACATTTCTTTTTAATTTCATAAATTAATTTTATCTTAAAATTTTTAATAGGATTGTAATTAAACAATGTTTAAATAAATTTAAAAATATCGATTATTGTAATCATTGTTATATTGTAATTATTACACTATCCTAATTTGTTCGTTACATCGTTATCATTATTAAATTATTAATATTAATCATCAGCAATCAGCAGAGTACAGTATATTCGTATGAAGTTTGGTAAAAATTAAAACTTCATACTTTAATTCCTTGTCAAAATTATTTCAAAGGATTCTTAAAACAGCTTATTATTATTATTCTTATTTATTTTTTGCATTTGTTTAATTTCTGCTATCCTAAACAATGAAAGCACAAATTTCTTGCAAAAAGATTTCCCTCGGCTCGGTTTAGTTATTTCATAGTAGTTATTTATTTTTTATTTTTAAAGGATGCCTTCGAGATACTATGACAAACAGATGAGTTCAAAAACTAAAGCCCAAAGGTTTTTTGCAGAAGTGGTCACAATCCGTGTCATTTCAAGAGCGCATTTTTCTTCATACCCTATGGGTGTTATGATGCTAAACAATCGCAGAGAAAACTCCTTGTCGATTGCCACGAAAGCTAGCGATAAGAATGAACTTCCAAGTAAGCTACGTCGACTTTTGAAAGGTTTCTTGAAAATCATTTTTCTTTAAAATTAATTATTTCTTTCAATAAATTCCAATATTTACTTGAAATAATTTTCAAAATAATATTAGATTTAAATAACTTATGAAAACTTTTATATTTTATTGTTATAAAAATATAAATAATGTTAATTGGCACCATATGATCACAAATTATTCAGTGGTTAATGATTTTGTAATTATTTGAATGTATATTGTTGGTTTTTCTCCTGGGTTTTTCCCATGACTTCGTTAGGAATTTTAGTACATTGGGGCCAATAGTCAAATTTACACTCGTTGGTTCCAGGTGAGATATTCAATGTCCGTGGGAAGCAGTTTTAATAGTCTTTAACACTTTAGTTTTTTTATTTTGTCTCCTTAACTTTTTCTCTCGACAAACAATATTTAAACAAAATATTTCACCAATTTCGGCTCTCACATAATTATAATTCTCAATCTTATGACTATATTTATACTACATATATATCTAAAACTGGAAATTCTTTAAGACAGCAAGTAGCCTAAAAATAGGGTGTCATAAGATATATCCCAGAACTAAGGATAGACCTGAACAAGATATTTATTGACGTATCAAATCAAACATGAAAAAGCACAAGTAATAAAAGTTTCAATTATCGATTATATCAATCATCGAGTTATTTTCTGATCGAATATTAATTAAGGCCTTATCCTTATTCAGAACATGAAACATTGAATATCATAACCTTATCGAGAACATGAAAGTGAATAAAAAACTGACTAATCTTCAATTTTAATTGATATAAAAGTTGTCATTCAGCGAATTTTTCAATTATTTTTTTTTTGATTTTGTGAATAAATATGATTTAGAAATATCGATAAAATTTATATAAATTTTCTTTTCTTTTCTTTACATAAAAAACTACGATTAATTTGCCTGTTTTGCATAATTAAATATAATTATTCCATAAATTCTTTTAAAAAATTATATAAATGAGTTTTATTAAAATTAACATAATTTTTTTAAATATTATATTTTAAAATATTTTTGGAATTATTAATGAAGTTTTTAAGTATGTTATTTATAATATAGAAGAATAATTTATGAATTTAAATTTAAACACGTGTAATAACTGAATATTTTAAAGTTCATTAGACAGAAAAACAACTCACAATTACGAATTATTTATATTAAACATTTCCATGTAGAAAGTTTCTTCTGTTATCATCAAAATTATATTTGAATTATGTATTTAATAGATTCAGCTTCATAAAAATTTCATATGTTTTTGATATTTTACGTTATTATTATCAAAATTTCTAAAATGTAATTTTAAAAGATCTAAGGAAATAATTCCATTTATTTTAAATGAACTTAATGTAATATTAGATTATTAATGTATATTAAGTGATATATTTACAATAAATAGCTAAAGTAATTGGCATTTTTTAGACTGAGTAATGATAGAACTAAGTGCCTTGCAAATATATGCCATTATCGCAGGGATCAATGTGAAATACTAATTCACTTGAGACTCCACTTTGCGAAATAGACAGTAGCACTCGTTTTAAAAAATAAAATGGGATGATGGAAGAAGAAATTATTATTGCTTTTGCTATTTAGTTGTTCTCTTACATATACAATAATACCTTTCTACACATATTTTACAATCTGTATTTCTTCAAAACATTTTATTTAAAGTTGCAGGCAAAACACATATGCAAGCTGATTACATAGAAAAATATATCTCGAAGATTTGAAGTGGGTATTTGTGAAAAATTAAAAATAAATTTTTTGGATACGTTTAAAAAATTAATTTTACACCAAATCTAATTTCTTATGAAATGTACGAAGTTGTTGATTATACATATAAAATAGGATGACTATCGTCTGTCCGTTTTTATACACTTCTAAACTCTTTGGTGATCTCTATAAAATTTTACTTAGTTATTCTTTAGGGCCCTGCTATCATAGAATCTCGACACTGCATGTTTTCGTCTCCCTATTAACTCTTAAACCCTTTGACTGATTTGACCCAAGTTTCTCAGAGTACTTTCCTGGACACTGGATAAATATGTAAAATGCGATATTAATGTTGGATAAAATCACATTTAAGAAAAGTCTAACAGTTTTTTCTTTACTCAGGAATGATAAAAACATATGCAAATGGTCTTCACTATCTAGATTTTACACGATTCTTATTTTTATAATAGGATAAATCGTCTCTATGAGTACATTGGAGCTATTCGCAGACCATTGTAAATTAGATTAGTGGAACATCACTACACTGTTTTGCGGCCTTGGATTACGATAATGACTTTCGAGTGGCCTTTGAAAATGCACGTCTCTTACGTAGCACATCTGTTCCTGTACAACTCAAGTATCTGGAAAATCTTCAAAACGACTAAAAACGTGTCGTCGTTAGTCGCCGGCGACAGGATTTGTCGAATCTAGACCAATAGCGGATATTGCACAAACCGTTGAATTTAAACGAGCAGCAGACCTACTAAAAACCATTTATTATTTCAAGGCCATAAAAATTAATTTATATTAATGATGTCTCCAAAGTTCAGCGAATGTTTCGCAAAAAAATAATTTATCAGGAAACACGCGAGCGCCATTCGATAACAAGCTCCACGACGAAAACAAGCTTAAGCAATGGGGTCGTCGAACGGTGCACACTAGGTAACTAATCCTACAAGTTTTTGTTTATAGCATAGTTTATATGGATTATTCCCAAAAAATTATACGTGTTTTGGAAATGTTGAGTCAAATTAGTCTAGAATCCATTAATTTTATGGAACAAAACCTTTCAAACAGCGTATAAACGTAGTCCGTAAACTGCATACGCGCCGGGCTGTGATTGGCTCATGCATTTAAGGACTCGTAGAACATCAATTTCATAAAGAACGGAACGTTATCTACTGTGTTATAGGGGGTCGACTGTATTATTTATTTAATTCGTTCGCTTCCTCATTTGTTCGCTCCTTCATTCTCTACGATCAATAAGAGGACTTTTTAATCATAACCATCGTGTGTTCAGCTAGGTCCTCAATGAGACAACTGAGTAATAAAGGACAGGCCTGACTTATCCGTGAAAGACCCTAATATATTCTTGAAGGTTTTTAATTGCTTGGTTTGGTAGAATTGGATGGTAGAATTTCTATGACAATTGTTCGAATTTCCTTACAACAATTCGTTAACCGTGTTGTTTAATTTCGATCATTGTAGTTTGGTAAAAATCTGTAATTGTGATGTAATTCCGGATGCAATTGTAATTGAGACTTATAAATTCCCACTGTCGTCAGTTTATCTGTTGTCTGTTTGTCCGTCCTTCCTTCATCTCGCAAACGATACGAGATAGATAAAAGCTGAGACCAAATATAGAAATATTACGGGAATGGTGCTCCGATTAACTACGAGCATGTTCAGAAAGTAAGTGTACTAGATTTTTATATTTTTTTAGAAAAAGTGTATTTAAAAAAAATTACAGGTTATTGTTGATTAACTTGTTGACTTTTTCTACATAATCGCCATTCCGTTCAATGCATGTGGTGAACCGAGGGCACAAGCTTCTTTATGCCCTCTTCGAAGAACTCTCCCACCAGCTCCTTCCCCCACTTCAGAACCTCTCTGCACCTGCTCGTCAGTTGAAAATTTAATTCCACCCATGTGTGCCTTCAGGGAGGTGAAAAGATGATAATCTGAAGGCGCTGAATATGGGGGTGGTTCAAAATATCCCAGCATAACCAGTCCAAGAGCGCCTTGGTGGCTAAGGCTGTGAGGACAGGTGTTCTCGTATAAGAGTTCTGGAGAGTTGTGGAAACATCGCAGAAAATTCATCCACTGTCAATGGGCGGTCTTCACGAACACTTTCCTCGATTTTTTCACCAACTCATCTCTCAAAATGGCTCTCACTTGGCGGGATTTCTTACCGACATCTATCACGCAACTGGGCACTACAACCTGAGTTTACGTTCTACCGTGTTCCTGCGATGCTCGCTCCGTCAGGAGATCTCTCTCTACCACGTAGTGTTGACAACTCTGAAAAAACAAAAAATCGCAGCCCGTTATGGTCACAGTACACTTACTTTCTGAACATGCCTCGTATATACGAACCTCTGGTATAGGTAATTACGTGATTTTTAAATTTAAATATTTTGTCCACAACGGAGTTAAATACATAACCGGCATGACTGTTGTTATCAGAAAAAGTATAATGTACAGGGACAAGACACTAATTTGAGCTCGAGAGCATATATTTTAAATTAAATAAATTAAAAACAGCAGCTCGGCATTATGACGTCACAATTATTTTTGCTAGTTATTTTTTACAAAAGCTTAGAAAAATAATTGTTTTATCAAATAATTAATATTGAATAAAATCTTTACATAGTTTATTCTATTTTGTTTATTCTATTTTATACTTTACTTAATTTTAAGCAAATTTTAGTTAATTAATTTTTTTCAATGTAAGTAAATCAAAATAAAAAAATTATTATAAAATTATATCTCGAATTTAGCATTGAGAAAATTCACTTCATAAAGTTGTCACATGTGACAGACATTTTCCATTGGTTTAAATGTTAAATTTTCGGACGGTGCATGCCCAAAATTAAAAGTGTATGTTTCAGGTTTAGGTTTAACAACGGGACAAAATTTTAAGAGACGACACGGTCTTTACGACTCGTAATAAAGAAATTTTATACATCGATGAAGATTATATATTTTTAAGTAAAAATTAATTTTTCTTTCCATTTATTTTCCAGTCTATTCTAGGGGGTTACTTTTATAAAATAAAAGAAATTTGCACTAAAAAGAATATGATTAAATCAATTTAATATTTCATAGAAGTTATAAAGGTAGTGTAAATATGTGTTTCTACTAAAATTTCGACAGAATTAGAAAAGGAAATTCTAAAAGTGCACATGAAATACATTGTATATATGCTATTTATACAAATTAAATAGACATATAGATTTTTGTGTCAAAACAAAGATTTAAAAAATCTTTTATTAAAATTCTGATAAGAACGAAATATAATCGATTTGCATCTTAAAAGAGACTTCCAAATTTTAGACTATTAATTGTAAAATTAACTCTAATGAAATATTTAATATAAAAGTTTTTGTCTTAAAGTACGGAAAATTTTTTTAGGACCTAAATATTCATTTTCAATGCATTTTACTTAGTATCTTAGTTATGCGTCATTATTATTTTTTAAATTTGGATTACATAATAATTTTCCACTCGTAACATATAAATTGCATTTATGCATTTTTACCATATATAAGTCAATGGTTTTAATAAAAATATTATAAATTTAAAAAATAAATATATAAAATGTTATTGATCCATATGATCAACGTATTAATTATTATTATTCATATATTGTTATCAAGTCAGATGCTATATATTAAAGTGTGTAAACGTTACTACGCTATAACAATGTTTATCGTTTTCCATTATTAGTAACGTCATTAAATTAACATTTACGAAAGGTTATCGTATACTTAAACTTAATGATTATAGTATGAGTCTGGACTACGGGAGCAACAAGAGGAACTACTGGCCATAACAGGAAATAATCTTCGTAGTGACATCCTATATTAAGTGAAATGAGTTTTAGGAACATTCATCACAAAATTTACAAAATTTAAATTAAAACAGATAATTTCGAACCCTCGATGGAATAATTTACAACTAATTAAAACAAATAATTGATTGAAAATAATTTTCAAGAAATAATAGCACAATTTAGAATATATAAGTTATCTACTTATAATTATATAAATAATAAATAGATTTATATTATTTATTATATAATTTAGGAAAATAAAATGAAAATATTTGCAAAGAAGGAAAAAAAAAACTGTGAAAGTCAAATTGACACGATTTTACTACTTTCTCTTGTTATCAATACATAACAGTCGCTCTATTGGCTCTTACTAAGTCAATACAGCGGAAAATTAATTCCGTGTGTGTGTTTCTGAGCTTGTGTATATTAGCGTCTATTTCGTTTAATATCTCAATATGGGATAAAAATTGAAAATATTTCCCATTATAACTTGTATAAAATGGACATTGATGCTACTAAATTTCGAATTACGGAACTCTATGAGCTGGGGAGATAGAGGAGGAGTCATATGTCACATGTCGAATCAGATCGGACTTATTGAAAAAAATTTAAAATATGGCAACATTTATTAGACCGCTATAAAAATGCAAACTTTTGCTTTTTTGTAGTAATGAATGATATAAAAGTGACTTTTAATAACATCTCGTGACAGATGATGCCACACAATTTTCATTTTGTGCCAATATGCCTTAGTGTTTCTTAAACCAAAAATATCCAGCAAAACGAGATGTTAGATTTTTTGACAGTTCATTCTAATTAATATAATTTCGATAAAGTTCAATGTTATCAATTCTAAATAATTTTATTCATTCATAATTGAGAGAATCAACATTTAGGCTAATTACCAAATTAATGATATATTCAAATTGATTCTTATAAAAAAAGTAAAGTACGATAATTTTGCTTTAGGCCTATACAGTATAATATTCATTGACTTTACTAGTATTTCCCTTTAAATAGTATTATTAAAGTAAAAATAATATTCTATTTTCAATATTACCATACAATGTTTTTGAAATAAAACGTTGCAATTTATTTGAAATTTCATAAATTTTAAAATCTGTTCAAGTAAATAAATAGAATTGTTTTAAAAAATCCAGCAACTAGTTGCGTAATTTTCTCAGCAAGAGTTCAAATTGTGTGTTGCATCATCATCTATACGATATTTTATTTTTAAAATGTTTACATTATTATAAATTAATATAAAATGGAAAAACCTTAATTTTGAGGATAGAGACGAGTTTTGTATAGGCCTATATATAAATTGTAAATGATAAGAAGGAGTAAAATCTTCATTAAGTCCTATTCAACTCCAGATATATACATGACCCCCTTTATTTCCCTATTCCCTCGACCTTTAATCACAAAAATTCAATACCATCAATCCCCCTAATAAACAAACATCCCTGTAAAATATCAGAAATTTTTGACAAAGTCACGGGAGCTATTAAGCTTCACAGTCTGTGAACAAAATCATATCTTCTCCACATATATAATTGTGTGTATACATTAACGTTTATATTTACAGAAAAATCAGGATGTTTTTTCTTTTGCATTTCTCGAGTTTCAAGATCTCCCGAGTCCAAAAATGTAAAAATCTTGACAGTATCATCTTTTTATCGATCTCCGTAGTTTTCCTTATTACAGATATCAGAATTTGATGAAACAAGAAGCATTGAATTTATTGAATATAATAATTAGCAATTGTCTTAGAGCTTGATATATACTGTACATTAAATAATTTATCGTTTCTTGTAATAAAACAATTATTTGACTACAAAAGTTTATAATTAATTAAAGCGAATTAAGGAAAAATTCGGATGAAATGGAGCATTTATATATTGTGCATATAATTTAATCAACCAAAAACGTTGATAATATAAAAGGTAGAAAATTTCTATTTTATCGGGGTGTTTTAAAACAAATCTTCAAAACAAACTGTTTAATTAAAACACCAAAGCATTCAAAACGACCGTTTAAAACAAGTTGTTTCAAACAACTGCTTTAAACTGTGTTAAAAAGAAAAATATGTCTTGAACAGTACAGAATTTAACCCTCTCCCTGCAGGGGGAACTTCTAAAAATCCCTTCTTCGTGTGCATTCTTATGGCGTACCCTAACTGTGTACCAAATTTCAATTTTCTACTAACCGTTTGGGATCTGTGCTTATTATTATTATTATCAATCCATCTCGATTATGTATATAGATGGAATAATATCTATACTGACTAATACCAGAAGATTCTAAATACATAGTCGACTGCTACGTGACAATAAACGGCAGAAAGAAGCCATTTTTCTTCACACTTATACGCCGCTTTACAGCACATGTTTCAGCATTAGGCTACTGCCATGGTTCTCAGTTTTTTGAAGTCAGGGAACACTAAACTTTGACATTTTTTCTGCGGAACTCTTAAAATACATCAGCTTTAAAGTAGGAGTGGCCAACATTTTTGAAATCAAGAGCGCACTCAGTATAGTATCATTGGCATTTGCTAATTACATTCCTATACAAAAATTATTTGACATAATATTAATTTTATTCTGCAATTTTGTATTCTTAATTGTATATTTGATATTTTCACGGAACACTTGAAGTGGCTTCACGGATTGAGAACCACGGGGTTACTGAAACAAACAGTGAATTACCGCGCGTTCCAGAACCGAGAAGAATGGATTAAAGCAAATTGCTGGGAAAATTCTTCCTTATCCTCTGTCCGCAACTGGAATCGTCGGACTACCAGTTGCTAAATTTTGTGAAGAATCTTTCAAGGAGATAGCATTTTGCGAATGATTGAGAAGTCCAGGAACTCTTTTATTTCGAAAAAACGGAGTGGTATAAACATCAATCCGAAGTACCAAAGTGCAATAACACACCTTCAATTGCCGTATAACATCGGACTATAATTTGATAATAATAATTATAAATTACTGATAAATTTGACACTGGAAGGAGGCGTTAGACGCTATCTCGTATTAAATTTAATAATTATAATTTAATTAAATAATTTTAGATAAAACTGGAAGAAAAGAGTTAAGCGTCAGTTGCGGGTTTGAGTCTCGCTCAGGGTCGATTCTTTTTTCCCAGTTTAATCTAAAATTATTTAATTAAATTATAATTATTACATTTAATACGAGATAGCGTGTAACGTCTCCTTCCAGTGTCAAATTTATCAGTAATTTATAATTATTATTACCAAATTATAACACGATGTTACACGGCAATTGAAGGTATGTTACAGAGTGGTATTGCAGATATATCATAGAATTAGCAAAACAACGACAAAAATGCTTGAATGAAAGTAGGAATTTAATTAAAGTAAATTATTTAAAAACCAAAAAAAAGAAAAAAAATACAGATTGTTTAGTATAAGGGAAATAAAGGTGCTTGAACATATGGGAGAGTTGAACCGGTTAATCTTTTATATATCAAGGTTTAAACAAACATACCATGTTGACTTCACTATATATATTACCGTATGTTTTAGTTAGACAAAGTGTTGTTACTTAACTATTTTCACTTTTTTTTTTTTTTTTTGTTAATAACTGCATCAAAGTTTGGGAGATAATCGGGTAATTCAAAATACAAAAGTGGAGAGAGTTGACCTAAGTCAACTCTCTCCACTTTTGCTCAGAAGAAGCTCAACATATTCTTAACTGTTTTTTTAAAAATGTTTAAAACAAGATGTCGTTTTGTTACAAGCGGAAGGAGGGAACAAATCGAAGACGTGGATTTGGTAAGTAAACGCTGAAAAATGCGTTGAAAGACGCACTTATATAAGAAAAAACTGCGATTAAATATGCAATAGAAAGAACTACATTGCGCATGTAACAGGCAAAAACTAGACAAAATGGAAAAATTCTTCCGATAAAATGATATTGAGACAGAATGTGATAATGTTCCTTGTGCCGATAACTCCAGTAGACCATGGGAAGAGGAACACATTTGAAATGAAAGCTGGAAATGCTTTGTGCACAATACGCATGAAATTATAGGATATGCGACTTTGTTCCTCCTGCCATAGAATTTGCGTTGGTTTAATTAACGACAAAGGCTAGCCAGAACTTAGTTTGTATCGAATGTACTGTACAGTACAGATACATAGATATCTACTTAAATTTTTATTATTATTATTTTTTTTTGTTAGTCTAATGCTTAAATTTATTAATTAACTTTTAGAGGTAATAAAACAATTTAAGCATTAGACTTATTAATTAACTTTTAGAGGTAATAAAACATAAAATATAGTCGGATAACGATGCTTTATTATGATATAAATGTAAAAACGACCCATATAACATATTAGATTTTATGGACATTCAAGTAAAACGTGTGAAAATTTTTCGAATTCTCTCTTCTTTTTTTTTTGCGCAAACTCGGAATTTGACGGAGAAATTTGGCAATCATTCCTTTTGATGACATCTTTCAATAATAAAGATGCAGCAAACACATATCATGCTAAAAGACACTAAGAAGCAAAATATAATCATAGAGGAAATACCTGATGAAATATTATTGTTGTAAGATACATTCATAAACCAATATCATTTGTATGGAAACATAATTCTCGGAAACGTCTTTCCTCCATTTGTAACGTTAAAAATCTATTATCTTTACAATACGTAATTTATAATATGTCTAATTCGAAACCAGTAGAAGATATAATTTGTGTTATCTGCAGAAGAATAAGAAAGCAACTACTTTTGCTGTGAAAAACATAACAATAGAAAATAAAATACAGGTAAACATTAAGAATAACATTAAAGTACCAGAAAAGATGAACTGAAATAGTAAACAATATTGAAGTTGCATATAAAACTTCTAAATTTAAAAATCTAAAATTGTGAAAGAAAAAACTTTATATTAAAAGAGAATTATTATTAAACTTGTAAGTTTTAATCTCATAAAATAGGCAAAATTGTTAAATTATAACAGTTCATTTAAAACAATGCAATTGAAAGTGTAAATATTTTGTTCCTAGTTTCATTAATTCGTTGTTCAATTTTTATAATTATTTAAACAATTTCATCCTATTTTCAAGTAGGCCTGCTGTATATTATTTTATATTATGAGTTGTATTTTATTTTTGAAGTAAAAATTACAATATAATTACAGTAGAACCTCGATTATCCGGACTAATTGGGGATAAAGGTAATCCGGATAAGGAAAAATTCGGATAATAGAAACAAATACTTTAATTTGTCTTTAATGATAATACAACACGTTTTCTTTTCGATGACATATCAGCAATATTAAAAGTAAATACTCTATTTAAATTGTGATCAAATTTTCAAGAAACAAACGTTCGTATTTAAATTGGACTACTACTGACCTACGCTAACAGAGTACCTATTGTGTAAAAGGCCCTCTGGTGGCGCAAGAAGACGAATTTTATAAAATAAAAAGCAGTTGAAACTGCATTTTTATGAATAAAAATTTGACAAACTATTTATCGTTTTATGACGAGTAAAATTTTTTCGTCGCGTTCGCGGCTTTTAAGTAATGCATAAACCTTCGAAACGCGAGGCCCTTCGGACCGCGAGGAGTAGGCGGTGGCCCACGTTGCCCATGCCTTACGCCGCCCTTTGTCATAGAAATGATGTAATTTGAAAATAAAATTTTTTATAAATACGTATGTCAAGTTATATTTTTATTACGACGNATATTTCAAATATTTATTATAATTTCTGAAATTGATTACTATTATTAAAATAAATTTCATTTTATACAGCATAATTATAATAGAGAATAAACAGAGAGTTGTAACTTTATTCGCTATTTTTCATTTACTTGTGTGTGTTTTTTTTTTATTTTTTTTTATCAAAAAGCTTCTTTTCGAAATGTACTACTTTTTCCACGTAATTAATCAATTTGGCATTAAAGTACATAGTATTATATACATACTTAAAAAATACTTTGAATAAAGAACAGATATTGAGGATGAACTGCTAATTTTCTTCAACGAAAGTCTAATTCACAATGCTTTTTTGTGTTATCTTTAGGAAACCTGAATTTTTTAAGTTTCATTCACTACATATATATATAAATCTTAAGCACGTTTTTATCTGTGAATAACACATTTAGGCTACATATTGTACAGTACACTTACCTATAAAATGTTATTAAAATGTTATTTTTTCTGCTCTTATTTCTTTTGTTATTATTACAGTACAACCGAAAGCTACGCAATATATCATTATATCGTTGCGTGGGTAACTACAAGAAATTTTAAATAGTTTGAAATAAGCTAATAAAGATAAGCATTAATTACACTGAAACGCTTTCAATTCTAACTTTTAGGATTACCAATATGGCGGTGATTAGCTTTATCCGGTTTTTTGTAAAGATATAGTAAAAATATAATTAAAATACACACACAATTAAAAATGGGTTATCAATAAAGAATTGTGACCTGACGGTCGGCACCAGACCAGTGATGCCTATGTCAGGACTGACACCACTGTGTCTTTTAAGGCAGACACAGAAACCTTGTTGGCTGCGGTTTCGGTTTAGCGCGAGCGGTCACGTATGTAGACACTAGGGGTTCGGGATGGAGACGGCCTGAGAGACAATTCGGCATAAAGAAGTGTACACTACAACTTAATTATAAAGAAATAATACCCGTTTATTTATGTAAAGTATACACATATGTTTACAATAACATTCCGTTTAACTTTTATATAGCGGCAAAATAGATGAGCTCTACTAAGTAACGTACTACTGGATAATATGGATACAACGTAACGTAATCTATTGGATTTTATACTAGAAGATATGGAATTAGCTTATTTCTAGCTGAGAGAGCTTACATTATTACACCTGATGCTAAATACCTTGATACCTTGATTTATGGGTCGAGATTGTAGATCGTAGATTGAAAGGAATATATTTATTCTTGGATAGGTCTATTTTATGAAATATAAATATTTTAGAATATATAAAATTTAACAAAGTTATAATTTTAAAACTTTTTCGAGATTTTATACAATAAAATTGAAAAGTTTTTTAAATAAATGTTTAAAATATGTATGTATTAAGATGTAGCACTTGAAAAACTCTATTTAAATATTATTTGCTATTGTAAATCTTCCAAATATATGATTGGTTCATCTGATTTAGTGTCATGTTTACCTTCTATAAAAAGCAAAAGGTTACAAATTTATGTCATTTAAATATTTATATATGCATTTTTAGATTTTAATTTATTCAATGTACAATAAAAATTCAGGAACGAAAAACTACAAAGATTTTATTGAATTTCCAAAGATGTTTAGATTTGGTCGTTGAAAGTATTCTTACTTATATAAAGAATTCAACTGAGCACGTTGAGTCCTTTAAGAAAAAAATCTTCTATCCATTCGAGTAGATTTTAAAGGTAGTAAAAAGATTTGGCAGTAGAAATCTGTTACATTGTATATGTAGACAGATTGTAGCTTTCTTTAAACGTTTTGTCATCAATTTTCAAATTTAAAGTTTCGGAACTAACAGGCCTTTCTTTAAAATCCTTTTAGTAACTTTAAGATACATTCTGAAATGCCAATGAATTTTTATTCTCAGCAAAGTGGAAACTTTTTTTATTATACAACATAAACACTTTCCTTGTGTTTTAATTTTATTTTTTGTGCTAGTTTTTCAGAAAATATATTTAATTTAATTATTTGGTTTTCGAAAGTTAAATAGCTTGAAGTTTAAAACGTATTATGTTATATTATATTATTAATATAATATCCATAATATAATCTCAAATATTTATTATAATTTCTGAAATTGATTACTATTATTAAAATAAATTTCATTTTATACAGCATAATTATAATAGAGAATAAACAGAGAGTTGTAACTTTATTCGCTATTTTTCATTTACTTGTGTGTGTTTTTTTTTATTTTTTTTATCAAAAAGCTTCTTTTCGAAATGTACTACTTTTTCCACGTAATTAATCAATTTGGCATTAAAGTACATAGTATTATATACATACTTAAAAAATACTTTGAATAAAGAACAGATATTGAGGATGAACTGCTAATTTTCTTCAACGAAAGTCTAATTCACAATGCTTTTTTGTGTTATCTTTAGGAAACCTGAATTTTTTAAGTTTCATTCACTACATATATATATAAATCTTAAGCACGTTTTTATCTGTGAATAACACATTTAGGCTACATATTGTACAGTACACTTACCTATAAAATGTTATTAAAATGTTATTTTTTCTGCTCTTATTTCTTTTGTTATTATTACAGTACAACCGAAAGCTACGCAATATATCATTATATCGTTGCGTGGGTAACTACAAGAAATTTTAAATAGTTTGAAATAAGCTAATAAAGATAAGCATTAATTACACTGAAACGCTTTCAATTCTAACTTTTAGGATTACCAATATGGCGGTGATTAGCTTTATCCGGTTTTTTGTAAAGATATAGTAAAAATATAATTAAAATACACACACAATTAAAAATGGGTTATCAATAAAGAATTGTGACCTGACGGTCGGCACCAGACCAGTGATGCCTATGTCAGGACTGACACCACTGTGTCTTTTAAGGCAGACACAGAAACCTTGTTGGCTGCGGTTTCGGTTTAGCGCGAGCGGTCACGTATGTAGACACTAGGGGTTCGGGATGGAGACGGCCTGAGAGACAATTCGGCATAAAGAAGTGTACACTACAACTTAATTATAAAGAAATAATACCCGTTTATTTATGTAAAGTATACACATATGTTTACAATAACATTCCGTTTAACTTTTATATAGCGGCAAAATAGATGAGCTCTACTAAGTAACGTACTACTGGATAATATGGATACAACGTAACGTAATCTATTGGATTTTATACTAGAAGATATGGAATTAGCTTATTTCTAGCTGAGAGAGCTTACATTATTACGCCTGATGCTAAATACCTTGATACCTTGATTTATGGGTCGAGATTGTAGATCGTAGATTGAAAGGGATTCGTGGAAAATGGAAATTCGTGTTCGTTATGTCGGCTTGTCAGGTTCTTGGATCGAGAAGTTCGAATGTTCGGAGAACGACGACATTGGACAGGAGCGACGGTCGAAGGAATCGGCGATGGAGCACAGTTACATTACACTTTCTTAGGAAGGAAACAGGGTCGGTGAACTCCCGGCAACCTTCTTGTCCTCGATTCAATCCTTTTATATCGGGATCTTTTCCTTTGGTTTCGATGGCCTCTTTTTAGCCAAGTTACTATTTTTGACCAATGGTGAATATTTGTAGTTAGTTCCCTGTGACACATTCAATGAGTCCCCTGGGAAGTGGGTATAAGGAAGTGACTCAGGGGAAAGAGATGCGATTATCCTCCGGTAATTAAATTGAAAACTTTGTTTTTGCTGGGATTTGAACTAATTTAACTTTCTAATAACGAAAAATTTTCTCTCTAAAATTTCTTCAAGTCCGGCTCTCAGAATTAATTAACAACTAACAAACATTCTCTGTTGTGACCATGAAACAAGGCATATGACAATGATTGTTACTTTTTCTACATCACACGCGTGCTATGTAGGGCAGTTAAGAAAATTTAAGAGCGTGTATCTTATAAGGATTGCTATGGCACTCCAATTCATGCGATAAAATTTGCTTGTATTGTCCTCCATACTACTCATTTTACAGTAGACCCCCTTATAACGCGGGTTCCAATAACGTAGATTCCTATGACGCGGAGAAAAAATTGCGTCAGTATTCGTACAAAGACGCTAAAAGGGACACGTAAAACGCGGTAAAACGTCATAGCCAACTCGTCATTGCGGACGAGCAGCCGAACTATTTTCCACCNAATTGCGTCAGTATTCGTACAAAGACGCTAAAAGGGACACGTAAAACGCGGTAAAACGTCATAGCCAACTCGTCATTGCGGACGAGCAGCCGAACTATTTTCCACCGTCTAGCGCCACGCTACAGAGAGTTTAGGCGGGTAAGTTGAGTTTAACTATCGTCTGTACAGTATTATATATAAATTAGGTACGGTACATATAATTATATATTAACTTAATTTATTTTAACTTTATTATAATTATATGTATAGTTTCCGCCGTCTAGCACCATGCTACGGAGAGTTTAGGCGAGCTATCGTCTGTACACTACCGTGTTTCCCCGAAAATAAGACAGTGTCTTATATTAATTTTTGCTTTGAAAAATGCACTAGGTCTTATTTTCAGGGAATGTCTTATTTTTTCCAGGAAGAAGAATTCACATTTATTATTGAACAAAAAAATTCCCAAGTCGAACTTAGACGAGAGTGACGTATATCCGGTGTGGCGAACTGTCGCCTTTTTATAGCGTCAACATAGGACTCGGTGACCAATTAGTGCTTACTGAACCGTAGCACTATGCAAATGTCATGTGGTGTGATTCCCGGCCGACCAATTAGCCATCACCAGCCGTAACGTTATGCAAATCTGTGATTCCCAAGCCATAGTCTTATGCAAATCATGCTGTGTGGTGTAATTGTCTGCTGACCAATCAGTGGCTGTACTTTCAGAAAGCCAACGGCCACTTTCAACAATCTGTCCATGACAGTTAGGACTAAAAAAACTTCGCTACGTCTTACTTTCAGGGGGATGTCTTATATTTCGCAATTCAGCAAAACCTGTGCTAGGTCTTATTTTCTGCGAATGTCTTATTTTCGGGGAAACACGGTATGTAAATTAGGTACCGTAAGTCTAATACAGTACCGCAATTTTATACATTTCTTGTGAAAGAAACATTTCTTATTCAACGGCGATTAAAATTATTTATATTAATGATGTCTCCAAAGTTCAACGAAGTTTTCGCAGAAAAATAACATCTGAAATCGCGGCCGCGGTTTGCTGCGCTGTTCCGCGACGAAAACAAGCTTGAGCAACGGCGATGTCGAATGGTGCACACTCGGTAAGTAATCGTACAATTTTTTGTTTATAGCGTGGTTTATATGGATTATTTCCAAAAAAAAAATATAGGTATTTTGGAAATGTTAAGTCGAATTAGTCTAGAATCGATTAATTTTATGGAAGAAAACCTTTCAAACAGCCGTAGTCCGCAAACTTCACACGTGTCAAATACGTGAGCCAATCACAGCCCAAGGATTCCTACAACGCGAAATTCGTATAACGAGGAACGTATCTTCGCGTTATAGGGGTTCTACTGTATTTTGTTTGTTTAATTTATTAATATCCTGTAGTTTTGGAAAATATTTGACAATGGAAATTTTTATGTATTCTAATTTTCTTTAAATGAGTGTGAATTCTGTAGATATGAAATGCATATCTACCGAATAATTAGAATTTATTTTAGTTTGTGAGATATTCAAAATTAATTTCTTTGTGGTGTCTATCCTGCTATAGTAAATAAATTTAAATATTGCAATGAAATGTATTCTGATCTGTTTACACTTAATAAATCCAATCAAATTGAAATTATATCATTATTTATTTTCTATCAAGAAAACTGGAAGCAATTTTTGTCTTCTTTATCTTTAATTGCATTTGTTGAGAAAATATATCTCGTGTTTCATTCATCATTTCAAAATTGGTAATAGTTTGATTTGTATGCGTTAAACTGTCTCACAACGGAGAGAACCATTAATTTAATTCAATACAGGAATATTTAATTAAAATAAATTGCATGATTTAAAAGAATTGAATTCAGAGGAATAGTAAGACTTTTTGAATAGAAATCGTTTCTCTTCATTAGAGAAATTCAGAAAGTTTCTTGTAATATATCTCTTCCTTTCTCAAGATTCGTGCAATGAAATTTTAAAAACTATTAATTGTATAAAATTACTCGATAAAAATTCATTTTTACACGCGAAAAAGTACTACTAATGTTATTTCTTTATATCTCGGAATAAAAGAAAATTTGTTTATTAAGAATTATCTGCTACTTTCAGAAAAACATAATTTATATTATATAAATTCGTAGTCTAATAAACTACTTCAAAGATGTGCAAAATGAATTTTATAATCTTAATTACTCTTAATTTGTATAATGTGCTGGTTAAATATTTGAGTTAAAAATTCTATGACATTTTTATTATACTACAATTTTGTTAATATAGCTTAGTTATACTATAGTATAACTTTAAAAACGTTGTATTTTAAGTTTATTTTAAGTAGGGAGTACACATACAATATTCCGTTTGAGTAAGCCTTCAAGTAAAATCCATTCCACGTTTTATCGTTATTTCTTTGTCTGATAATCAGATATTTTTAATCTTCTTGTTATCTTCGAACTGGTATTTTGGAATGTAATATTATGTACGGTACAAGAATATTTTATACAAGTTTATAAGAATATTGAGCGTTAAGTACTTTGGTATGAAAATGAAAAGAAATTTCATATTAATATATCGAAGTATCGTATACACTTTAGAATGTCTCAATTTATGGTTTGTAACCTGCTACAAATTTAAGACTTTTAATTAAGATTAGAATCAATGGATTGAGTATTTAAAAATTAGTATCTAAATTTAAAAGATACAGCATTCACCGTTTTTAAAATTTTTACCTTAAAAATTTTCTTTACTGTTGGGATTTTGAAATTAATTATTGATAACAGCATCCACTATATTAAAATCTTGGTATTTTTGATACCTTGATACGCTACGCGGAAAATGTAATGATAATTCGTATTATGTTAAATACTATATTTCACTCGAATTCATACTCTCAACTGGCTTTGTTCTTTATCATGTACGGAGAGTACAGATTTTGCTTTACTATGCAAATTACTGGATATTTATTTATTTTACGTATCATGATAATTATTGATAATTACATTATGCTTATTATTAATGTTTATCATGGTTTCATTATTGATGTGTATTATGTTGTGGTTTTCCTTTCTATTTTCTTTTAAGGAATGCTATCATATAGTTATATATATAGTAGAGCGTCGTTTATCCGAATCAATTGGGGACTGGGGTTGTTCGGATAACTTATTTTTCGGATAACCGATTATGTACGAAAAAATATATTAACCTATCCCATGTTGAAATTTTTCTCCGTTGCGTGTCGCTTCGCGTTGAATTTTCGTCGATGTTAAGCCTAACGTAAACTTTTTAAAATAATAATCGTGGCTATTGTATCGTTAAAAATTATTTATTTATTTTTTACAAACGAAATAAATATATTGGAAAATATAAAAACCAAAAAATATATACTTTAGAAGTTGATCTAGTATCAAAAACGTTCGATTCAGCATCACACACAGTACTCAGAAAAACACCACATAAATATATTGGAAAATATAAAAACCAAAAAATATATATTTTACAAGTTGATCTAGTATCAAAAACGTTCGATTCAGCACGACACACAGTTTTCAGAAAAACACCACACAAAAATGCCAGAGCTACCAGCTAAAATACACACACCAACAAAAAAATATTGGAGTAGTCCAAGATATAGCCAAAGATTGCAGCGCCACAGCACTAGCGACAATTTATATTTGCAGACTGAAATGCTATCGGTTAACCGACGTTTCGGATAACCGGCTTTCGGATAAACGACGCTCTACTGTATATATGTTTTGTATTATATTATTGTTTTCAGGATGTTTATATGCTCTCCACATCATAGAGTGTATCTAGTGCGCTAACTAAGTTAACTAGTTCGAATGAGTCCTGAATGCTCTTATATAATTCTTCATTAATTTTAATTTCCATCTCACTTAAATTATCAATTACATCATAAAATCTCTAACATGGTTCGCAATGTTTTCCCTTTCTTGAATATTCTTAAGTAACTTATTAATTTTTTCTATAGAATGGCATTTCTATCGAGACCTTTCAACAGGAATGTGTAGTAACTTTTTCCATTTCTGATTTGACATTTTGCATTCTTACATTCATCTTTGTCAGATAGGATTTACGGTGAGAATTATTTTACATATTGTCTTTGCATCCGTAACATTTATTCTTCTGCCTCTTTGTTTGTTTCCTTATTTCCTTCGATGATGTCCAGATTATTCTTGTTTCCGCAGACAAAGTCCAGGAGTTATTCTCAATTAAAAGTATTTTAATATGTATATTCCACACAGCAAAGTTTTCCTTAGACGCTCGATTTGTAGAGTTGGATGACCGTTTTCTACCTTTGCTTCATTTAGAGTTTGTAGTCTGATTCTTTTCTGTAATATTTTAATATTTAATTCCTGAGCAGGCGTCTGGGTCGAAAATCGTTGTTATGTTATTGATACAGATATACTGTATAGAAAAATGATGATAAGTATAATTTCGAATACGGACAAAGATAGAGTTAATTAATTTGAGATGGAGACAATATATTTTGAATTAAATAAATTTAAAATATGATTAAAAATTGCAGTCTGGCATTCTGATGATATCACAATAAGAAATTGCTTGTTTTAGTTTATATTGTTTTTTCTTTTCCTCCCTTAATTTCTGAATGGTTTAGTCCACTTGAAATCAGATTGCACCATTGGGTTCAGTACTAAAAGTCCTTTAATTTTAACTTTCGTTGTAATATATCAAGCTCTAATTAAAAAATTTCAATTATAGTCATGTTTATCATAAAAAGTTATTAAAACTTTTTATGATAAAAAGTAAAAAGTGGAAATATGAAATAAACATAGTAAGATGCATATTTCAGATCAGGGGTTCTAGTCTGTTATGTGAGACTGCTTGATAGATTCAACTTGTGACGCCTGATCGGATATGTATGTCGTCATCTCGTTAGAATCCACTGAAGCTTAGTCTGCAGTGTGAGAAGTGACTTTCCGAATATTATGTGAATCTTCATTTTTTTGCCTATATTTTCTCTGAACGGGATATAAAGTTTTCTGAATATCATTTTTTGATGCTAATCCAATTAACTCATTCGTTCAAGCTATCACTTAACCGCCATGTTATTAAACAACTCCGCATCCGTTTTTTTCATGCCTTTTATATGCTGAATAAATACGAAGTTGTTTTACCTGAAACTGACCTGACAACTTTGTAAATTCGTTACTAATTTGTCAGCAAGCCAACTTGCAAACTAGTTTGTGTGCAATTTCTACTTTCAAAGTGAATTCACAACTTCTCACACATATTACAGCCCCATCAGATAATCCCAATGCTTTTAATGTAGTAGACACTAGTGAGCTTGTTTGCGAGACTTCTTTTTCCAGCCAGCTTGCTGGCGCCATCTTACGACAGAAAACAACAAAGAATTCGGAATATTTAGTAACTAGAAGAAAAATTAAAATTAGAATTATAGAACAATCAGAAGTTTCTTTAAATGTTTGTTCGTTTTTATTTTAATTTAAATTTTTATCGTCGAAAAAGTAGGCCTAATAAAAATGTAAAAATGTTTGGAATTTTGTTTGTAATAGTACAGTATAAGGATTGGAAATATTTATAGGTAAACTTACTTTTTACAAGTACATAGGCTGTATAAAGTTTTATAAGGTAGATTATAATCATTTCTTGAATTAGAACAGTAAAATCTCGATTTAACGGACTAATTCCCTCAATGGGTATCCGTTAAAACAAATTCCGGATATCTTTATTATTTATATAATAAAGTAGGTTTTGCAAATGGTTGTGTTAAAAATTTGACAAATTAGTTTGTTTATCTGCGTTTACTTATGTAGACATGTTTGAACGATTAAACTTAAGTATGTATAAGAAGTTAATCTCACAGAAAAGTTTTCTGTATGTATTATTGCTTGTGTACTAACCGTGTATATGTGACTATAGTAAACAAGTATACGTTCTAAATAGAAATCAAAAACAATGTTTTAGCAAATAATTTTATAAGCGGTGACTCTTAGATTTGAAAAAAAATTAACTTCCTAATTTAATTAGGTAAAAACGCATTTTGAATTTTACATGGTACTAATTTTAACATATGATGTCGTGTACAAACTGGAAATTTTTTTCCGTTAAATCCAGTTTTTTTGTATTAATATTTAATATCATTAATAAAATATCAAGTTTAAAAAGAAGTACGTTAAATGTAATAAATACTGCATTTAATATATTAAATTTAATGTTAATTTTACATATGCTGTTAAAGATAAACATATACTGTACATTATAGGCTATATTTTACTGGAGTTTACTTTTAGATATGTTACTTTATTTTATTATTCTTATTATTCGAATCCAATTAAATTTAGTTGCAGTCAAAAATTAATGCAGAGTAAAAAACTCGTTAATGATGTGATAAGATACTATCCCATATACAGTTATTTTGACCAGTACATTCTCGTGTATACAGTAGGTGAAATACCTATCTTCTCGTTTTCTACCATTTTAATCTACATGTTGCCGTGAAGCGCAAATCCTGACTATTTTTCAAACATATTGCATGCTAAAACTATCTGAGACTTGGTGCAATTTTTCTAAATTTCCTACTATTTTGTGTAAACCTATGAATAATTGTGGATATACTTATCTTAATCTGGATTTAGTTACCTTGATTTTTACACCTTGCACACTGTATCACACTTTTCTTTTTATAATAACTTGAAATTAGAAACGGAAAACCAAACAAGTGACCAAAACATAAAATGTCGTAATAAAAGACGATCTCTGTTATTTTCTCGAGTTAATAACAAAGCGCACCGTAAGATGGAGCCAGCAAGTTGGCTTGGAAAACATTTTGCAGCCTGTATATAGAACAGTTAAATCTGTATTTATACAAATAGTGGTAAATTAAATCATTTTAATTTGTCTTTTAGAGTTTTTATTTTATTTTTTGGACAAACTTAAGAAAATTCAGTTAATTATTTAACTCAATTTTCGATAATTTTTGAATATTCTGAAAAGCATGGAAAATTAGACAGTTAGTGAATCAATTTAATTTAAAAGTTACAAATGAGATTTATTTTTCCAAATTTTGTTCAAAAACTTGTACAATGTACTTTTGGTTTTAAAGTTTTCCTGTTGGATAAGGCAACTTTTTTCATTTCATTAAGATTTCGAATTATAATTTTACTGCTTTATTTCATAAACTTCACATTGATGTTTTGAGATATGTTTTACTTTTTAGGAAAACTAAACTTATTAAAATATAAAGCAATATCAAATATTTCATCAATCAGGTAGTATTTAAAATTGCTAAGCTCAGCTATAGGAGTAGTTGAAAAAGAAATATTTTTATTGACGACAAGTTTTCTTGTTAAAACGGGGAAAATAGCTTAGTTAATTTTCTTTTATTATATTTAAACGCACAGATTTGCATTTAAAAACTGTACAAATACTGATTTATTGTATTTTTTAAAGTGCTTTTGAAATAAATGATAAAATTTAAGTTAATATTAGTCTTTGCAAGAACTAAATATTAAAATGTTTATATCTACAGGAAAATACTCATTTGTATGTAATAATAATGCATAAGTTAGTAGTTACAAAATATTAATTAGGCTATATATTCCTGTCTAATGGATCATGTGCCACTTTAACTTTTCCCTCAATACACCCTCTATCTTTATCTATTTTAGAATGTCTGATTTTACATTAAAAACTCAAGGCTAATTTATATTTACAATCGAAAATCATGAAACGGGACACATTTTACTTCTAAAACATTTATAAAACTATGTGATGAAGTATAGAAAAATAACTTTTTGTATAAATGTATAAAATATGTTACAATGAAGTATTGTACTCTGAAACTTTATAAAGCAGTTGAAAAAAGTCAAATCTCGTTATGTTATCGGCTTATGCGAAATCCTCATTAATGGGAAGTAAATTTGCGATCCCGTGGACGAGGATAGACATTTCGAATTGAATGTGTTAAATTAATATAAATACTCTTAATATATAATACGAAGCCCTTCCTCGTCCTATGAATTCAATAACAATTTTATTACGATTGTACTGTACATGATTAATACAATCATCTTTAATACAATCGTCAATCATTTGCTTTAAAGTTCAAACAAATAAATTAATTTTTTTTTGTGTTAATGGGAAAGACTTATTTTAACTCTTTATGCACTGGGCACTCTAAGATTACCTGCTAGTGCACTTCTATAATAGCCTTTTTTTTAAACTACCCCATTATTGGTTCGATCAACCGACAATGGGATAGCAGGGTGGTGAGGGATAGGGCTCGACATGTCCGGAAGGATCATCTCGAAAAATTACTGGGGTTTTTCAACCAGTCAGGATTCAGTCCCGTCTTCTCTGCTACTTTAACCACTCAGCCATCTGGCCGTACAAATGGGGAAGGCTTCAGCCTAAGTCCTCCTGTTGTATCCGCCATTGCTCCGGGTTTTTCCAAAGTTGAACGAGCCAAACTGACAACGCACAGGCCACATCACGATCAGAAGTGGATTTTTCGACTTTAACGTTTCCAACAATGCTTACGGCCTCAGCGTTGTCGTCGTTTGCAATGCAAGTGTATGCCTTACCAACGATATTCACTCCAATTCGAAAAATTATACTTTCTCTTATCATCAACACTGTGCGCTGTGAGAACTCTAAACAATTAGTTAAGAAAATTGGCATGCACATTGGAAAAGGAAAGCTAATAGGATTGGAAGCTTTTCAATTAAATATCTGTAGTTTTACGAAATATTTATTATTTTTAATTGCTTTATTAACGGAAATAATGAAACAGCCGATTTACATTATTAAATATTCTAATTGGTAGTAATTTTATAAATAGAAACAAACCATTTCCATTAAAATCCAAGGAAATAATTGAATTTTTTATACAGCATTTGATTTGTCTTGATCAAATTTGGGAATTATTATTTTACACGACGTAAATCAACAGTATATCGTTCAAGAAAACCTATGCATTTATTGATAAATAAAAAAAAGTCAATAAAATATCATGGATAAATGAACTGGGAATATTTTGAGGCAGGTATCGTAACTTTTTGCTTAAACTTAATCCTTCCAGCATTATCGGTTTTGTTAATGTACCATACCATTCAGCTAAACAGAAGAAAGTGCTCACAAGTATTATAAATGATAAAATACAAACTATTAGAATTTTTTTGTGCTTATTATCATTACTTTGAAGGCATTCGAATTGACAAAATTGCAATGCCTTGCTTTTAATCCTAGAGTATCTTTAAAGGATCATCTCCATACTTTGGGTTCAGAATATCGAAAGATTGTGAATAATTGACGGTTTACTGGATAAAGAGCAAACTTTTTAAATTGTACATTACAGAAGGATCTTCTGACTCGGACATAGAGCTGTTAGAAATCGAAGTTATAAACAAACACGTCATTGTTGAAAAGAACATTTTCGCGGCCATAAATTTTAACAAAGAATAAATGAAATCGTTAGAAATTTTTATTCAGAAACAATTTTTGAACTAAGATTATGATTATTACATAAAATGTAAAAATATGCTTTACCAAACGATGTAATAACTATAAATGCCGTAAGTCTCATAAGGGAACTCTTGCCCTGCCCCGCCTATTGGCACTACAGGGTTAAAAGAGGCTATGCCTTAATCATCAACTCAGGTCTGTTTCTGTCGCAGAACTTGGAACGACAAAGCTAGGCCCTGTGGAACTTCCTTCGGTTTCCCGTCCGTAGCACTAGGCCCCGCTCACAAACTTGGATTAACTTTATGTTGTGCAGCCTGTACTGCACTTTTGGTCCACTGACTAAACCTTCTCAGCTCACTTACTTGCAATGTAACTTGCATTTATAGGACAACGGGCAGCGGGGTCCCCTACCCTATAAGAAGGGGGGGCCCAGCCTAGCGCGTCCATTAGGCAGATAGATCATAAGTTTATGATCATTTCCATCAATTCCTTTAGTTTCTTTAAGTTTCCTTTACTAGCTGCTAGCGTTCGAAGTACTTGTTCGGGCGGCCTAGACCAGTCGACTTGGTCGGCCCCTCGGCGAAAGTCCTCTATAAGAGGACAGTCAAGTACATAGTGCCTCGCGTCACCGCGAGGACATCCACAGGAGCAGCTACCATCTCCGTGTCCGAATCTAGACAGGAAATGGGGAAACCGCCCATGGCCGGTCAGTATTTGGGTCGTGTGCCAATTGCAACACACCGGAGTGAGGCCAACTACAGGCACGAAGGCATAGGCTGGCCTACCTACTGTACTTTGAGTCCAGCGCTCTTGCCCGATCTCGAGGTTGTTGGATGGCTAGGAGGGCAAAGCGTGTGGGGAGTGCGTCGGTAAGTCAGCAGAGGTCCGGGGACAAACAAAAGACAGGTTTTAACATAATAAAATATAAAATTTATTATAAACAAAATTTAGAAGATACAGATCTATAAATGGATAAATGCGGTTACGCATGCGAGCAATAAGTTCTTACGAAATGCGTGCTCGACTAATTTCCCTATTCTAATGCACTTTACGGAGAGAGAGTTTACAAGTTTCAGCCCCCTTTTAAATACCTCTAAGGCGTATTAAAGAGTCGATGTGGAGAACTTCATTCATATGGACGGGTCGTTGTCACGGATGGGTTTCCAACCGGTGTCTTCTCCTCTTCTTGGTCCAGTCCGGGTTATGGAGGTCCGGGAGATGAAATGCACACAACTACCGATTGTCGTCCTGATTAATTAATCGCTCCCCTGAGCTTCCGATGACTTTTTCTTTTATCCACTTGTCGTGAGAAAAAGTGTAACGTGTTCGTTCAATGTTGACGGTTACGGTGCCAAGTTGACACTTATGAGTTAATTTTTCCAATGGGATTGTTATGACTAATTGTAACCTCTTTTCTAATTCTTTTCGTGATTGTTTTTGCTGTCGAATTTGTTTACAAATTCCTCGACAAATTCAAATTTTCAACAAATGTGTAAATTCGTGGATCTCACAGTTAGATCCATTCATAATGCCAGAAAATAGTCTTAATTTTTTTGTTTTCATTCATTCTTGTTTGGTAAGAGTGCATATATAAAAATTGTATTTTTCAAATGTATTTGTTTTATACCTTTGTAAATCATTATGCACGATTTGTGTTAATACGATAGAATATTACTAATGTAGCCTAGATATTAATGTGTGTGAGGTAAATGATATAAAGAAATCTCACACAGTGGCAAGAAATTTTAATGAAGTCATTCTATCCTATTTCAACATGCATCTAACATCTAACATCTAACATGCATCTAACATCAAGCAATGCATTTTCATTCTCAGATATCTATTAATTTATGTTTGTCAATAAATATTGAATACGCTCTTATATTATTGAATAATAATGCATAAATCTACTTTTATTATAGTTTTAATAAAATAACATCACTTTGTGGCTATAATGTTAAACATAAATTAGTATTACTTCATTGAAAACAATTCCAAGAGGAAAATTTTATATACAAGTACTAGATTATTAAGTTACATTCATTAAGTTAACATAATGTATAATTCTATATACTGTAGACTAAGGTAAATAGAAAGCAATAACAAGTTAAAAATCTGTGCATGGGTGTTACAACCTAGGCACAGAAATTTAATTTTCGTATAAAATATTGAGGTGTATGCTTAGAAATTATTAGTAGACTAATAAAAATTGTTTTCATATGTTAATCAATCATATAGGTAATTAATTAATTATAAATCATAACAACTCTGAATATATTTCACCACTTTTAAAGATGCAATTTATCACTTTATTTGTTATAGTACATTCCTCATCTTTTTCTTCCTAGAATTTTATTGGAACCAGTGATTTAAAAGATTTATTTTCTATGTATGTTGGAATTTGTGTTAGTTCATTTTAATTAACACAGATTGTATTATATTAATATATGAATATCCTTATGTAGAAAACATTTACTTGTAACTTCTTTATGATTATCACTATTTAATGTTGGCATTATAAATTGTAAATCTTCTGTTTTCACAGCAAGAAGTTATTTCATATATATGAAATATTATTAATTTAAAAAAAACAAACTTAAAAAACATAGTTAAATTTTTTCATCTAAATATATAAAATTAGTTGTCCTGACTGACTGACTGACTGGGTGACTGAGATTGATTCATCATCGCCCAGAGCAAACCGCTGAACCTAAAGAGGTGAAATTTGGTACTGTACATAGTTAGGGTACGTCATGAAAATGCACACTAAGAAGGAATTTTCGAAAATTCCCCCCGTGGGGGGAGAGGGGAAAGATTAAATCTTAACCGGAAGAACGGCTTCTACTGTACTGTTTTAGATGCGATTTTTTGTTATTATAGTAACAACTAATGATTGAGACTCTTAATGAAGTACCGAGGGTGAGTTATTTCTATCAAATTGCAAAATTCCCGCGGGTGAAACCGCGGGTAACAGCTAGTAATACCATAATTTAAAAATTGTGTTTAAAAAACTCTCTGTTTTAGACAGTGCGGATTTTTAGCAGGAAATTACGATAAATCAAGCGAAAATACTTGCTCTTCCACATTATTAGGCAATCTATGATATAATGTATTTGGATTTATACGAAGAGTATTATTATAACTGGAAATAATGCAATATGCCCCTCTTTTTCTGCTTAAATTACTCCTTATCTTCAGTAGATGTAAATTATTGCTTTAAAACGTACAAAAAGATAGCCGCTTACCCACACACTCAATCTGGAAACCGCCTATTCACGTGAAAGATATTTTCCTGACAAGTATCCCCGCTTGTATATGGCGTTAAACAAGTGATGCGAAATCTTACTTTTATTTCGTTTCCATCTATATTACCTCCGTGCTTCTACATATTCAGAATTGAGCCAAATATTTATCAAGTATAGTTTATTCACTATCCAATTAATTTAATATATAAACCAAAGAACATAAAACTTTACTTAGAAACTTAAAAAATAGGATAGGTGCTTTTTAAGTTTGATAATATCGTTCCTAAAGTTGACCTCTGATGTCCAGCGAGGAATTAGTTGTGAACGAACTGACGCTCTTCTTTCCATTTGATACGGAATTGGTTGATGATGTTTTTTTTATTCTAAATAAGTTCACTTATTGATGATTTTATGACTTTTCATACTGAGTAAATCGATCGTAATCGATAGGAACTATTTTTATTACTTTGGAGATTCAGGAAATGAAAGAGAATTCTGAACTACTAGGAAGTAAGATTGATAAATATTTACTAAATGACGTTATCAATTCGATATAGCAACATGTAATAAACTTATTAACTTTGTTTAAATTATTCGTTTAAATACTTTTTTTTTTTAAACAATTTTATGAAATTTATTACTTTTACAAATTTCAAAAAATGTATAAAAATTATCGATTTTACAGCGTTATTATATTACAATACCTTCTCCAGTAGCTAATTAAGCAAGTCAATGACATACAACCTTTTATATGAAACAAACTATGTCATTGGCTTGCTTAATTAGTTGTTTGCCAAGGAAACACACCCATTATTTTAATTCAAAAAGTAACGTGTCATTTATGGTTCATTAATAAAAGTAATGGACAACAAACAAGGAGAAAAAAGACTATATAATATTTTTATGATGATTACCACTAAATAAAGAAATAAATTACGATATAAACTAAATAATGATGATACCTATAAAGAATGACGAGACTTACTTTAGGTGTTATTAAGCGTTAAACTAATTAGTGAACCATTTGTAATAAAAGAGAAACCTCTAGAGATACTAAAAGTCTAATTGAGGAAAACACATATTATTACTTTAATAACACTTTATTCTCTGTTATACAATGATTATTTAATTGCTGTATATCAACAACAACAAAATTGTCTTCTAGTTTTAAAAGAACCTAAGCGACATTTCGTGCCAGAAATGGAGAATATCAAATTAATTCATTAAAGCACTTTTTAAAAATAATCCTTTAGTTCTTTAAGTTCTATACTGCATATTTGTAACTACTATGTTTGAAGTAAGAAATAAATAAAATAAATTATTTAGTCTACACTGTCCAAGAATAAAGGTCACGATAAGATTTCTTAAAGCATAAAGCAGGGGTGTCCAACCCGCGGCCCGCGGGCCGCATGCGGCCCAAGGCAAGTTCCAATGCGGCCCAATAAACTTGTAAACAAAACAGACAAATTTTTTTATTTTATTTTATTTATTTCAACGGCATAAATTTAAAAAAAGAAGTTTCACCAAGCCTTAAATTTTTATACATATTTAATTTTTGAGTAGAAAGGAAATATCTTCAAATATAGTACTTGGAAATGTGTGAATGAAGAAGGAATACTAAATAAAGCTAAAGTTGAGACTCAAAGAATTATAGACCCAAATTCGGGGAAAGGAGAGTAAGGCCAAAAGATAAAAAGTAGTGAGAAAGGTTAAATAGACTTTCTGTTAAGCAAATATGGAACCATAATTTCCCAACCTTCCTCACTTCTTTATCTTTTGTCCTTTCTCTCCTTTCCCCGCATTTGAGTCTATAATCCTTTGAGTCCAATTCCGGCTTTATTTAGTATTCCTTCCAGTGATGCATGATTTGGCTACTTTGCGCCAAATTTGGCTACCCTTTTTTATTTTGGCGTAAAAAATATTATTTGGCGCATTGGCTACTTTTTGGTCTACATCTTATTTATAAATATATTAGTCGAATAAAAATGCACTTTAAAATAGTGTTTTGTCATTTTTTATTAATTAGAGACCCAAATAAAACAAATATTTGTGTTTTTCAAATAAATTTTTGCTTGTCTCCTTTATAATGAATTAATTTATCTATTTCTAAGTAAAAATTGGAAGTGTGTGTAGAAGTAATTTTTTAAAATAATCCTTTTTCGTGATAAAGATTTAATACTTATTACTATAATCTAGACATGTAAATCTTAAATATACAAGTATATTTAAGGATTGGCCACAAGTATATTATATATATTTGTGGCCCAAAACTTCATGACATCTTTCAATGTGGCCCAGAGAAACAAAAAGGTTGGATACCCCTGGCATAAAGTATGAAAACGTCTGAAATTTATAAAAGAATGAAAACGGAGGAAAAAAGTAAGATCTTCGTTTGATATTCTTTTTTAAACAGCTAGATGAAATAATTAAAAATTTAGAGATTTAAAGGCAATTGTGCAAAAATTCCTTTATCGGCTACGCAAAAATGTTTATAAGAAAGCAAATTACAATTTGTGAAACAGTGGAAGGCATTACAGAAGAGAAGAAAAGTTTTAATAAATTAAAAATTTTTGGGCTGCGATTTGAAAAAATTGTAAACCTATAGATTCCCACTGTCTTCCGTCCATCCGTCCGTCTGTCTTTCCCTAATCTCGAGAACGGAGTTAGAAAGATGAAAGAATAGACAAGATATAGAAAGGCCAAAACAGGAGGAGAAAACCCCGATCGATTATCTATATTAATATTTCCAATGCAAATAGGAAGTCATGTTACTTCAATTCAAAGATTTTCCTTTAAAAGATGTTACATAGATGTCCGGCACGACTCTATTGTTAAAGGAATAGTATAATGTACAGGAGCAAGACATTACTAATTTCTGGTGAAGAGCATGCCTTTTAAATCAAATAAATTAAAAAATGTAGCCCGGCATTCTGACGATGTTTGCTCTTATCTTACCTTTTTTGTAATACAAAATATTAATTCACTGTACCATTCCTTGCGTAAGAATATATATTTACTACATCTGCTTGTCATTTCAATTTTATAAAATTATTTTCAGGTACAGATATTATTTGTGATATATCATTCCATTTTCCGTTTTTTAGAATTAATAAATTTGATTCATAACTAGCTTTTATAATAAATTTATAATCAATTATAATACGTTATCATACTTTGAAAATTTCAATCAAAATCTTGTCGTCCGAAAGGAATTTAAAAATTTTAAAGAATGTTATCGTTTAAGAAATTTTATGAACGTATTGTTAACGAAATTCTGTAAATTTAGAAGAAAAACTATTTTTTATAAAGTAAAAGATAAATTTTAATCTAACTCATTAACTCTTATGATATTTATATTTATTAAATAAATAAATAAATTACTTTATCACCAAATACAGTATAACTATTCATAAAATGATTATAATTAGATTTTATTTCAAAATATATTTTTAAATATTCACCTAAAGCAATTAAAAATTTATAAACAATTAATTGAAAACATTCTGTCATAATTTCCTATATTCGTTTTTCTAAATTTAAATACTACTTTAGGCTAGATGCTAACAAAATAGAAAAACAAAGAATTTTCTTGTAATTTAATTGGAATGATGCATCCTGAAATTAATGAATATAAGTTTGATGTGTTACTTATCTTACTTAATTAGAATAAAGCTGGTAGAAACGGTAGTAATAAGGAGAAAAATAATTGGAAATTTTGAAAGTTTTAGTTGAGTTCATTTGGACACTTCATTTAATTTTAAAAAGAAGAAAGAAAAACAACAAATCTTTCAATTAATTTATTTAAGTTTAATAAAATTTTGAGTGTTAAATATTTGCAGACATAAAATTAAGAAAATCTTATGAAAGTTTTATGTATTAATTATTAGAAATTTAATTTTTAAATATTTGAGAGCTTACCAAATATCTGTGCAATAGTATCAAATTTAAAATTTTTAAATACAGTTCAACCTGTCTATCTCCAGCATGTTTATCTCCTAATTTATCTTTCTTCTTCATTTTTAGCTTAAATTCAATATATTTTCCATGTTTTTCTAAAATAATTTTCTCCCAAAACCTCTATACCTCAAATTATGGACTAAAATGTCGATTATAAATTCAAAACTCAGCGACTACATTTTGATAGTGTAAATTGTACTTGAGAAACATCTCTTGCAATATAGCACAGTTACTATTATGCTGCTTACCTATGATTGACTGAGTTGGAATTGCGTCTTATTGCTTGAAGACAGGCATTATAAACTATCTGTAAATTATTTCTGTTAAGGTATATCAAAAATGTTTTATTTATACCTAATACAGGTATGTATTGAACTTTCTATTGAATTAATAAAATACTCTACCTCCAATCAATCTATTACTGTTTACTGTGTAGGAATCTGTACATCTCGAAACATGTTTATTTCAATTTCTTTCTCGTTCCCATGGTATTCAAGATAGACAGGTTCAACTTTATTTTAAAAATCTATAAACCAGATTGTTTTCTTCTCAACTAGTGAAAAAATTAGGTTTGCATGATTGGTTGAAATAGTGTATATTTTTATGTGAATTTTGCGTCTTTCTGTAGAATTTCTTATTATATAAGTAAAAATATGACGTCAAATTGAAGTACTGTACATTACGGACCGGATTCAAAGTACAAATTGCTTTTCTTGGTGGCATGAACAATACAATAGTTTTTACAGAAGAGGATATTTTCACTGTAATCTTTTCTTGGTTCTGCACTTTTGCTCTCTCTCTGAACAATCTTGCCCTACTAATGGAACAAGATTCCGCAGNACTTTATTTTAAAAATCTATAAACCAGATTGTTTTCTTCTCAACTAGTGAAAAAATTAGGTTTGCATGATTGGTTGAGATAGTGTATATTTTTATGTGAATTTTGCGTCTTTCTGTAGAATTTCTTATTATATAAGTAAAAATATGACGTCAAATTGAAGAATTGTACATTACGGACCGGATTCAAAGTACAAATTGCTTTTCTTGGTGGCATGAACAATACACTAGTTTTTACAGAAGAGGATATTTTCACTGTAATCTTTTCTTCGTTCTGCACTCTTGCTCTCTCTCTGAGAAATCTTGCCCTACTAATGGAACAAGATTCCGCAGAGAGCAGAGTGAGAATAGATTGTTATAAGTATAATAACAAAGTAATTAATGTAATAATTAATTAATAATATAGTAAATCAGTACAAAATCAATTTCGTACCTTACAATTTTGTNAGATTTAATACTTATTACTATAATCTAGACATGTAAATCTTAAATATACAAGTATATTTAAGGATTGGCCACAAGTATATTATATATATTTGTGGCCCAAAACTTCATGACATCTTTCAATGTGGCCCAGAGAAACAAAAAGGTTGGACACCCCTGGCATAAAGTATGAAAACGTCTGAAATTTATAAAAGAATGAAAACGGAGGAAAAAAGTAAGATCTTCGTTTGATATTCTTTTTTAAACAGCTAGATGAAATAATTAAAAATTTAGAGATTTAAAGGCAATTGTGCAAAAATTCCTTTATCGGCTACGCAAAAATGTTTATAAGAAAGCAAATTACAATTTGTGAAACAGTGGAAGGCATTACAGAAGAGAAGAAAAGTTTTAATAAATTAAAAATTTTTGGGCTGCGATTTGAAAAAATTGTAAACCTATAGATTCCCACTGTCTTCCGTCCATCCGTCCGTCTGTCTTTCCCTAATCTCGAGAACGGAGTTAGAAAGATGAAAGAATAGACAAGATATAGAAAGGCCAAAACAGGAGGAGAAAACCCCGATCGATTATCTATATTAATATTTCCAATGCAAATAGGAAGTCATGTTACTTCAATTCAAAGATTTTCCTTTGAAAGATGTTACATAGATGTCCGGCACAACTCTATTGTTAAAGGAATAGTATAATGTACAGGAGCAAGACATTACTAATTTCAGGTGAAGAGCATGCCTTTTAAATTAAATAAATTAAAAAAATGTAGCCCGGCATTCTGACGATGTTTGCTCTTATCTTACCTTTTTTGTAATACAAAATATTAATTCACTGTACCATTCCTTGCGTAAGAATATATATTTACTACATCTGCTTGTCATTTCAATTTTATAAAATTATTTTCAGGTACAGATATTATTTGTGATATATCATTCCATTTTCCGTTTTTTAGAATTAATAAATTTGATTCATAACTAGCTTTTATAATAAATTTATAATCAATTATAATACGTTATCATACTTTGAAAATTTCAATCAAAATCTTGTCGTCCGAAAGGAATTTAAAAATTTTAAAGAATGTTATCGTTTAAGAAATTTTATGAACGTATTGTTAACGAAATTCTGTAAATTTAGAAGAAAAACTATTTTTTATAAAGTAAAAGATAAATTTTAATCTAACTCATTAACTCTTATGATATTTATATTTATTAAATAAATAAATAAATTACTTTATCACCAAATACAGTATAACTATTCATAAAATGATTATAATTAGATTTTATTTCAAAATATATTTTTAAATATTCACCTAAAGCAATTAAAAATTTATAAACAATTAATTGAAAACATTCTGTCATAATTTCCTATATTCGTTTTTCTAAATTTAAATACTACTTTAGGCTAGATGCTAACAAAATAGAAAAACAAAGAATTTTCTTGTAATTTAATTGGAATGATGCATCCTGAAATTAATGAATATAAGTTTGATGTGTTACTTATCTTACTTAATTAGAATAAAGCTGGTAGAAACGGTAGTAATAAGGAGAAAAATAATTGGAAATTTTGAAAGTTTTAGTTGAGTTCATTTGGACACTTCATTTAATTTTAAAAAGAAGAAAGAAAAACAACAAATCTTTCAATTAATTTATTTAAGTTTAATAAAATTTTGAGTGTTAAATATTTGCAGACATAAAATTAAGAAAATCTTATGAAAGTTTTATGTATTAATTATTAGAAATTTAATTTTTAAATATTTGAGAGCTTACCAAATATCTGTGCAATAGTATCAAATTTAAAATTTTTAAATACAGTTCAACCTGTCTATCTCCAGCATGTTTATCTCCTAATTTATCTTTCTTCATTTTTAGCTTAAATTCAATATATTTTCCATGTTTCTCTAAAATAATTTTCTCCCAAAACCTCTATACCTCAAATTATGGACTAAAATGTCGATTATAAATTCAAAACTCAGCGACTACATTTTGATAGTGTAAATTGTACTTGAGAAACATCTCTTGCAATATAGCACAGTTACTATTATGCTGCTTATCTATGATTGACTGAGTTGGAATTGCGTCTTATTGCTTGAAGACAGGCATTAGAAACTATCTGTAAATTATTTCTGTTAAGGTATATCAAAAATGTTTTATTTATACCTAATACAGGTATGTATTGAACTTTCTATTGAATTAATAAAATACTCTACCTCCAATCAATCTATTACTGTTTACTGTGTAGGAATCTGTACATCTCGAAACATGTTTATTTCAATTTCTTTCTCGTTCCCATGGTATTCAAGATAGACAGGTTCAACTTTATTTTAAAAATCTATAAACCAGATTGTTTTCTTCTCAACTAGTGAAAAAATTAGGTTTGCATGATTGGTTGAAATAGTGTATATTTTTATGTGAATTTTGCGTCTTTCTGTAGAATTTCTTATTATATAAGTAAAAATATGACGTCAAATTGAAGAATTGTACATTACGGACCGGATTCAAAGTACAAATTGCTTTTCTTGGTGGCATGAACAATACACTAGTTTTTACAGAAGAGGATATTTTCACTGTAATCTTTTCTTCGTTCTGCACTCTTGCTCTCTCTCTGAGAAATCTTGCCCTACTAATGGAACAAGATTCCGCAGAGAGCAGAGTGAGAATAGATTGTTATAAGTATAATAACAAAGTAATTAATGTAATAATTAATTAATAATATAGTAAATCAGTACAAAATCAATTTCGTACCTTACAATTTTGTTTAAATCTGCTTTTTTAAACAAGAATAATTAAAGACCCTATTTTGTCAATAATATTTTTGAAGAAAGTTATCATTTTTGCAATTCCTTATTATCTCAAACAGTGTACTCATCCCACTTTCCCTTATTGGAATTTTAGATGTACTAACTAATCATTTTATCCTCAATTTCCCTGTCAAGAATGAAAGGTTATATGACGTTTAGAAAATGAACTTAATGACGTACGAAGTACAATATTTAAAAAAAAAAATTAGTGTACAATACAAAAGTTCTTTAAAAGTACTTCTGGTAGCTGTATAATTTTTATCGCCGTTAAATGTAATATTTATTTTCATGATAAACATTATTTGCTAAACTTAATGCAACATTAAAGAACCTATGCCGATTAGTGTTCTTAATAATTTATCCAAAATTTTCTAGTTTTTTCAGGTCTGCAAGTTATTGCAGAAGAAGTATCCTTTTTGAATGGCTACGGGACATGATAATCACTTGTTATAAACAAAGTCTGTAACAACTCATTAACCTTGAATATAAAATAGATACCCTAAAAGCACTAAATCATGTGGATCACCATATTGACCAAATAAATATAGATCATTACGTGTCTTAGTAGATACTTGAGGCCCTCGCTGCTTTATTCAATAGTTACTCAAACTTTAATAAATGTAAACTAATGATAATTTACAAAGTAAAACAGGTGATTATTTTAAAACATTTAACACCCTTGCACAGGAATAATATCGTTAAATTTGAAGAATTTTATAATACAAATAGTTATGAGACAAATGTAAAAGTTTTTATAAATGTAAACGTTACAAAAGCATTTGAAGCATATCTTTTATAAAATACTGCAAATGCAATGTGACAAGTTATCGTACGCGCAAAAATTTATAATACAGTGGTACTTTGTACTTCGAGCCACGCTAACTTCGAACGTTTCAGAGTTCGAACGCTAAATTTGAAACAAATCCAATCTGGAGTTCGAATGATGTTTCTGTGTTCAAACTTTAGTGAAAAATACGCTTGCTGTTGGGCGGCCAAGTTGTCTCACGCTTTCGCTTTAAAAGTATGACTTGCATTAAGTGTATTTTCAATGTTTTTTTCGCTTTGGTTTTGTATATTAACCCGACCTATTAACCATTGCATTCAAGAAAAGTATGGAAGTAAGGAAGCCTTAGGAAGTTTGCAGTATCGACGGCTGAGGAGAAAAGGAACTAATCGCGAATCATAAAATCGGTACACATGTGATAGATGTGGCGGACATGTTTAAGATGCCGATGTCGACGATGTGCATCATTCTTAAGAATAACGAAGCAATAGAAGCAGCAAATATTAAGCATTGACATCAAGATCACGTTATTCAGGAGATAGAAAAACCTCCTCCTAGTGCAGATAAATGAAAAGCAATTTTTTTTGCGATATTTCGATGAGTATTTGTGACAAAGCTAAGCAAGCTGCATAGTTAAGAAACGGGGCATCACCACTTCTAAGATATAGTAAATGCAATTTTCGTTTTATTATGCAATATTTACGTATTTTATTTATTTTATTCAAGTTTTAATTTATTATTTAGGGCATTTAATTATGTTATTTTCAATTTGAATTTTATATATTTTTTTAAGTTTCTCTAAATTGATGTTTAGGGTCTGGAAACGCATCAATTTACATTAAATTATTTCTAATGGAAAAATTAATTCGGACTTCAAACAATTCAGAGTTCGAACGGATAAACGAATCAAATTCCTGGTAACGAATTAAATTTGAAGTACGAGGCGCCACTGTAATAGATCACGTGACATTACAACTTGTTATGACTGTACTAATAGTCATGTGACGGACCGAAAATCACTAAAGACGTTACTTATCGTCTAAAAATCTAAAAATATATTCAAATTTTTATAATTTTTTGCACTTCTACAGGTCATGAGTTTTAATCTGAGACCTCATTTCTTGAATTTGATAAATGGAAAATGTATGAACCTTATGATTTATTAAGTGAACTGATTAGTCCATTATTCAGCATACATTACAGCCGCTACACAAACTCACAGTATCTGGTAAATAAACATCTCTAAGACCTGACAAGTAACTCCAAACTGTTGATTTACTTGGCATTTTTTTTCCGCACTTTAGCTGCACAAAGTTTTTATCTATTCACATAATGCTGGATTATTTAAAGCAGAAAAACCACTTTATGCTTTAGTTACGCCTTCGATCTGTTTTCAGTTGTAATACTTTGTGCTAAATTACAAGGAGAACTTCGCTACATGCAAGTCGTTTAGTACTTAGTGCTAACACTTATTTGGTTCTAAACACATATAGGAGACGGTGGTATTATGGAACCCCATTTTCATTATAGTGAATTGTAAACAAATTTTCATAACTACGCCCACATTTTTTTGTGCGAAAAGTACTTGTAACTACTATACTAAATGACACTAATTGGATTTTTCGCTAGCTTATGTAATTATAAGTATGGTTTTGAAGGCTTCTGTAAAAAGAAGTCAGAAAGTAGTTTTTGGGAAGCCGGGTGGTAACATGGAACCCCATTGTATATTTTCAAAAAAATGCTTTAATGTATTCAAAAACAAATAGAAAAAAGTACAAAAAAGTTAATTTACTCCAATGTATTTTATAGAAAAAAACGCTTTAATAATAAAAAAAATATGACCTCATCAACAATATATATTCCACTAGCTCTTTTTCGATATTCTCAGGAATAATTGGCTTTCTAACTAGTATCTTTTTCATAAATTGCTCCGGGTGAATGTCTGCTTGCAAAAAGAGAGTTGCAAAATAGAAAGTAGTTTTTGGCACCTTATAAAATTTTGCAGCTTTCTTCAACCCCATTTTCTTGTCTGTTATCATACTCTCTGCCTTTTTCTACTGATTTGTCTCTTCGGTTTTTTCTTGGCATGTTCAGCTGCTCTTTAAGCTACTGAAAATTTTTAAAAGAAAATCAGTTTAAAAGAACACTTATTTATACATAAGTTTTTCAACAGAAATAACTTCAGAGTTTAACTAGATCTACTTATTTACAGTTTTAGATATCTATTTCTAACTTTTTCATTCATTCACCACATACTTTTACAAGCATTATTGTAATGGTTTGAATTTGTGAGTAATACAGAACCCCATAGCAGTTGGGTTCCATGTTAAAAGCACCAAAAGGGTCCGTATTTCGCGCATCGCCATCTTAGGTTAACTTAATTTTTGTCGACACCAAACTTCAAAAACGTGAATATCAGACAGACTAACATGTATTCCTAGGCCTCTAAAATGGGACATATGCACCAGGGAACTTACCACTACATGATTTATATTTTAGAAGTAATTAAATTCACTTACCATTCAAAAGTCTGGAATTGCGAAAAACACAAACCTCCTGTTTCACTTAGCGCAACCGCATAACTGAAGTGGGAGGCGTCCTCTTCTTGCTTGGGATGCCTAGTGTTGCTCAGCCACAATTTTCTAGAGTTCGCATCCATTATCAGAATGAAATGGAGGGGTTCCATAATACTACCTTTCCTCTACTATTTATCTATTTAAGAAGGTATTTCTCTATGGTCAATATTTCTATTTTTTATAAGAAAGTAAAACACGGACTATTTGAAGAGCGGAATTAATGTGTAAAGCTGATCAGCAGTGACGTCATTGCGTTACGACGAAACGTGCTACTCAGCTTTACACGTTCACTTTGCTTGTCTAATAGTTCATGTTGCACTTTCTTATGAAAAAATAGAAATATTGACTATAGAGAAATATCCTCTTAGGTAGATAAATAGTATGTATTTAACTACCAAATAGCCTAGAAGAATTTATTAATTTTCTAAGAGGTTAGCGCTATTTGGAAAGTGCTCTATGTTTAGGTGTGACGGTATTTCAAAGGTAGTATAATTGTTTAAAATAATAAATAATGTATCTTGTTATATATATTTAATATACACTATAGTTAATAATATAATTTTACATAAGATTAACGGAATTATCAATAAGAATTAATAGCTAATGGCTATTTGACATTTATCTAATCTCCGTATTTAAAATCAATCAACTAATTTCATTACGATATGAAAAGAGTAATTATTATTATCGAAAACATTTAATTATTGGCTCACGTTTCAGTTAAATTATTTACTAAAAAGTTTTTAAAACCATTATTAATTTAAATTTTTAAGAAAAAAATCTTGCGAAATAATAAATTAAAGCATTAATTTTTAAAGCTCTTTGTAGGCCTACTTATTCTCTGTTTAATTAAATATTTTTTATCAAATGATTAAACTTTAAATGATCCTACACAATTATATTCGGAGAATAATGTTATATAAATATTTTCATAAAAATTTCTAATATAGGCCTACAGTATATAAATATAGAAAATATATAATGTACTGTACATTAGTATATTAAAATTTAAAATTATTAAGATAACAAAGTAAATTGCTGTTAACTGACTTTGAATCACCTGATATATCAATCCATATGATTAAAATAAGACAATTTAGATTTATATAGTAATTTTTATTTCAATTTTTTACAATTAAACACAAAATATATTTCCTTTAATATATACAAAAAAAATTGTTAAACGAGATTTAAATATCTTTTTCTCTTTTTTTTACTACATTTTTCATTTTTATTTATAAATTTTAATTATTATATCGCTGAACATTTGAGAAAATTTTATTCAATAGATGGCAGGACGTGTAGTGAGAATCGCTAGTTTATATCAACTGAGATATAAACAGATTTTTTTTTATAACAATGAGTCGTGTAAGAATGTAATAAATAAATGAAATATACAGTGGTTCCTCAGGATACGAAATTAATTCGTTCCGAAACTGAGATTGTATTATGGAAATGTAAGGTGAATCATTTTTAACCATACGATTACATGTAAAACCAAATAATTCGTTCCAACACGAAAAACACAATCAAATTAAAGCTAAGTAGTACATTGAAAAAATATATATATATATAACTTTAGTAAGGAAAACACTGAAAAATGCGTTTTGTAGTTGTAAATGTATAAATAACCATAATAGAATAATAATTGATAAAAAAAAACTTTTATTTGCACTTTACCTTTGAGGATAGACGACGGTGGAGGTGTAAACTGGTGGCGGAAGAGAGGGAGAAAGGAAATGTTAACTTACATAAAATAATGTAACGATAACTTAAAAATAACTTAGAAAAGATAAAAAAATTAGTTGTTTTATATATTATATAAAATTAGTTGTTGTTTTATATATATATATATTTTTTTTTAAATTTTTATTCACTGCTTTTTGCTTTCTTTTCTTCACTTCTACCAGCACTTTCAATGGATAGAGGTCGCTAGGTAAAATATCTATTTAAAGAGGTTTGGCTTTGCCTACTTTTTAAAATGTTTCTAAAATGACTTAGGCAAATGTCATTACTCCGAGCAGCAATACGGCCAGTGTGAACCTTTTCGGGATGTTTCTTTTCAATAAAATCAGTCACTTTCTGATAATACCTCAAGATTTCCTTAATCGAGCGAGATCCTTCCACGACTAAACAAACACGCGGACTGAGACCGATTAACAGAAGTGAATAAAAATGGCGCTGCGAACTAATTAACGTCGTATGGTGAGTTTTTGTTCCTATCGTGGACAAAAATATGTTCGAATTTCATATTTTGTATGCTGGGGCATTAGTATCCTGAGATACCACTGTATTAGGAAACATTATTAAACTGTATTTTCATTATTTGGATAAATTAAAAATTACTTAGAATATATTTTAGAGTTTTTAACATAGAAGGCATCATACATGCATTCTTTATTAAATTAAATGTTACAAAAGTTTGGATTGAATTTTTTTAAATCGTCAAATTTATTAAAACCTGAAAGTTATTTAAATAAAAATTTGTGTATCGAAAGTCACAGCAGTGACTCCGCGCCTAGTGAAAAAGTCACTGACTATATTTACAAGAATCAGAGTTGCCGATTTTCGGAAGTCAATTTCTTCGCCCCCAAATGCCAATGGTTATTCTGAATATCTCGTTCAAAAGATACTTGTTTTCTTAGGTATTGTGTCGAAATATATGCAATCGAAAAGTGAAAAATTCGGCAAAACGCTGAATTTTCTTCTTTTTCTTCACCCGGCACTGCAGGCATCCCTAGAGAAAAATTACTGGAAGTAAAAAGCTGAAATTTTAAATTTTAGCCTCACTCTTTAGGAGTGAGGTGCTCTCGAAATGTCCGAGTCGAGAAGTCAAAGTTCACGGGGGTTTCCCTCAGAAGTACTTCTACTTTTATCTCTTAATTTCATACTGATAAGGATACAAGTGCAAGGAAAGAAATAATTTTCATTCAAAGTATCATCAAGAAAAAAAAAAGCTTAAATTTATGCAAATTAAATTTTTTATAACGAATTTACTACACAGTGCGCAGTAGTTCGTAGTAGGTATCTGACTGGAAAAAGGTTAAAATTTTTGTACATCAAAGCAGCTTAATTATTGCCTTAATGCGATCCTAAATGGTTATGTAATTATGAGTAACAACCAGTATTAAAGAGAAATTAACAGGATTCGCCTAGGAGTATGTAAACGTCCCTTATTTAGAACTGCAATCTTTGCATCATTTACATCGGCCGGCATTGACTTCTGATTTTCTCCTTTTGTACATGTAATTTTTTTACCGGTCAAATAAAGGTATTTGGTAACTAAAATTACATTTATGTATCCTTAGTTATAATACATTTCAAAATTTTTACATATTGCTATTCTTTGTTTTGGTCTACATATTTTTAAAACCATATTTCTTTCAATTTTTGTTATTCATTAAAGTCTTAGGCTTTCAATAACAAAGGCCGTTGAAGTCCGTTGCTAAACCATATTCAACATTAAAGTTACTTACCCGAGTGTATAAGTATATTTGTTTTTTGACCATGTTAAACCAACTTTTTTAAAATTAATTTTTTAATGACAGAGAACGAAATTTAAGATAACAGCTATTTGAACTTTGGAGAAATGAACCGAACGTTTTAAGAAGATTGGCTCGAGTGTGTGATTATGTAATATCTAAAAGTGGTCTGGAACATTCTGATGGGAATATTTGTGAACGAATGCAAAAAAGTGCTGAATTTTAAAAAGCTTAATTAAAGAACTGTGGACTAATTGTCATTACATATTGAAAGAATTCTTGGATAAAAATAGTGATTGGTTAAACGTTAATTTTTTTTTGATTTTGTTTTTGGTGCTGCAAGCGCAGTTTCAGGGAACGTCATACCTGTAAATTTCTAGAAGCGATACAATGACAGACTTGATACATATGTTGCTACTGACCCTCATATAAGTAGTCTTCGACTTAAGCGCCAAAAGTATATGTCCTGGAGTATTGAGGCTATTCCAAGATGAAGCTGACAATAACAGTGATGACAACGATGAGGATAATGATAATTGAATAAAGAAATAACTCTTAACGAAGCCTGTATTTGAAATGTATAATTTATTTTATCACAGTCACTGTTTTTTATCACTTTATTTTATTATTTTTGCGTTAATAAAACCAAAATTTTTAAAAATTATTATTTGTATTAAAAATTAATAATTCACTGTATCTGCAGTAGACATCTTTCTATATTTTTAACACAAAAAACGAAAAAACAATGGTTTATAAAGCCAGATCACTTATCAGAACGATGTGCGGTATCAAAAACGTTAGGCCAGAGGCCATCGCCGATCGCCGACCGAACTATGTTATTGTTTTAGATATTGATATAATAACACTTCAAAGCAGAATGCAGGAAACAATAGTAAAAATCTTGTGGGTAACTTTTAAAAGCGCCAAATTTATCTTTACCAAAGTAAAACACTAAAAAAATTTGACTGTCATCTAAATTGTCGTAAGTTTTTACTTGGCGCAATTTTTTATATCTCAGATGTTTTTGTTTAGATTTATAACATTTTTATAGCTTTTATTCCCTGAAGAATGAATTATAATTATCTCAAAACGTTTCAGTTATTAACTTATAAAACAATAAAGAGTGATTGTAGCCTACTACATTACACATCACTAAATCGATAGAAATTGTAATAATACTCATAATTACTGTTATTATAATTATGCTCATTGCTTTATTATTTGTTTACGAATAGTGTTTAAGTATCATATAAAATTTAAATTACTGTAATATTATATTCTAACTTTCATTCTGTGGTAGATTTACAAAAGCATCTGTCTTTTTAGTACAAATCATGCATTATATATTGCAGACAGTTACTTTTTTAATTAGTATTTATTCAATACTAATTAGAATAATTTTAAACCAAAAGGCATTATATCTTAATAAAACCGATAATGTTATTTTAAATGTTATTTTTATGAATTTTTTTACGGAATTTTGTATTAAAATTATAGTCCTGCAAGTCATTAATTCCTAACTATTAAATTCAATGTTAATTTCTGTAATAAGAAAGCTTAATGAACTTAAATATTGTATTTAACAACAATATTGTAAAGAGTAACAACAATTTTTTTGTACTAATATATATGAAAATAATATTTATAATATTTCTAGAAGTTATATAGTAAAATGAGAATTGAAAATTTTGCAAAGATTGTATATAATAGGTTAATCTATATTAATAGAGATCAAAATATGTACTTAAATAGTTTTTGAGAAAACCTCTTTTATTAATGTTTCATACAGAGAAAGAGAAGGAAAATATCGACTTTAGTGACAATTTAGCACTAAGAACATCTTAAAAAATAAATAAATTTGAAATAAGATAACTTCTGATTTTAACTCGCGTACATGCTTTGTGTATTATTGAGGAGACCCCTCCGAATTACGGGCCCTAAACATTTGTCTAATTTGTCTATTGGTCAATCCGGTACTGCTTGTAATTAACGAATTTGTTATCAATCAAATTATTATATTTTATTACTTATTTAGAGGAATACAAATAAATGTAATCAATGATAATTATGGTATCTTTTATTTTATGAATAACGTATAGTTTATTTCATTAAATAAGGAAGAGAAAATAATAAATCATTAAATAAATTCTACCACTCTCTTAATAATTATTATCCTATGATTTCGGTTCAGGTAATAATAAAATGCAAACACATCAGTAGAACTTCGTTTACATAAATATATAGTAGCCTATTTATTCTAGACATAAAATTAAATATTATTTAGCTGTTATATATAAAAATTTTTAAAATTCTAGTTTTCCTCATATCTTCGAATAAGCCTATATCAAGTACTTGATAGAAATAAATTCAGTTATGTTAACTATCTCTTTATCCTTTAGATCACTAATTCATTAGCCTACGAGAATTTCTATAACAATTTGTGGATTTTTTTATTATAAACATTCGAAAATATAAACAAATTATAATGTACTGTACAGGAGAAAATATGTAATTAGATTAGATTACATTTAGATATTAGTTAATTTAATGCTTAGATTGAAATATATCTTTAGATTAATTAGAATTATTAAATGTGTTATTATTTTTTCAATTTTTCTGATACGTGTATTTAATATTTTGCATTTAGTTCAATCTGTCTGAATGTATGATACATTTTAAGCAATTTCCGTATGATGATGAACTGTGCTGTTATAGGCCTATATGTCTTAAAAATATAAAAAAAAATCTAGGAAAACAGGGAAAAGTGACCGCAAGTGCTTAAATTTAATTATAATTCTTAAATACAATTCTTTTTCCTGTCTTTTGTAACAAGATATCCATTTTATCGTTTCTAACTACACAATTTGAATAAAAAATGGAATTTGCATAAACAATAAATATAGGACAATATTTACTAGAAAGCATTCATAAATAGAAGTCAACATAAAAATTTAGTTTTCAGAATTGTGTTTCTCACACCAGAAAATCATATGGAGAGGACTTCTTGCTAAAAGTGGAATGAAACAGAAAATATGTAAAGTAGCTGTATACTATATATAGGGAAATTGTAGCAACTTTATGTATTGAAGCAGGAAAGATAATACAGAAAAAGTCGATTGTCTTGTACTTGTATGATTTGTTTCTATGGAATGAAAAGTACAGATGTGAAGACCTAAATTTGTGTTACCTTTTGTTATTGAAAATATTTTTTAAAATCGAATGGTTTCTTGATAAAATTTCTATAAACACTATTCTTAAATTAACATTTTCAACTTTTCCAATATTCTGTCTAATCTCTATGATGTCAAAAGTTCCGTGAATCAATTCTATGAATTTAGTTTGATTAATTATTATTCATATATGAAAAACATAATAGTCGATATCATTTTGCAATATTACTTATTACCTATATTCTTAGACTTTTATTAATATAGTTTTTGTCTTATTTTATCGCAACAGCTTTATATTTAAAACTTTTTTAATAAATGAGATAATTATGGCAATTTTTTTAAATCAAAGTGATGTAATTATATTATACGTCTAATTTTTTTACAACTTAATAACTTCATTTGTCGAAGCCAAAGAAGTAATATTGCATTATAGATTAATTTTGACATTTAGTTCAAAACATTTTTTTCTCTGATTTTATCTGGTTAATTTCATGATCCTACATGGTTAATTATCATCTAAAAAAATTAAATGAACAATCTTATTAAAAGTGTTGTAAAGTGTGTTTTAATTAAGAGAGAAAAAAGCGTATCAAGGAAAAAGTTTAATACATTCTTGTATAATATTCTGTAGTAAGTTCTTCTACCGTAAACAAATTTAATATGTTGAATTCTTGGGAAATAACCTACAACTTTCATGTTATTTTCTTCATTTTATTACCCAAGATTAAAATTATTTACCGCGTTTATTTTCCTTACTTTATTAAAGAAATTATTTTTATCTTTACTATATAAATATTATGCGAGAGCATAACATAATAATTTATGTAAATATACAAGGTAGGGATGACCCGATATCACAATTATCGATATCGGTATCACAAGTAGTTTTAAAATATCGATACCAGTATCGGTATCAGTCTTAAAGTATCGATACCGGCCAGTATTGGGATTGGGTACCAATACTGGAAACTTTGCCGGCTGTCGCGTTCAGTCTGTCGCGCAGTGGTGCGTTATACATTCATGGGGTGCCGGCAAATTTAAATTAAGAGGTTCCATATACAACGTTGACTTCAAACGTTTTTGTTCAGAGGATTTTGGTAATTTCCTCGGTATCCTTGTTCGTATTTAACGCGACCTATGCACTGTCAAGAGTACACTGCGCCTGCGACACATGTCCGTAGATGTAGGCTAAATTTAATTTTGATAGTCTTTGTACAGTAACGAATTTATAAAAGACATATTTGGGGCCCACTGTTAGTGGGACCACCAGACAATTGTTCTTTTTGCCCATAGGATAACGCGCCACTGTTGTCGTGTCGCTTTTCAGTTATTTTTACTGAGAAGGTACTGTACTCATTACAATGAATGCTGACTATACCCCTGAGCAGCAATTAGTGTTTTGTTGTGTACACCAGGGAAGGAATTCCGGCTATCTGGTTCAGAAGTCAATGCGTCAGTCAGTACTTCTCTTTACACTCTTATGACGGTCTTATGTACACAAAAGTAACTTCAGATCTACAGTTCTGCTAACGGAATCATTGGATACTACTATACATGAGATAAGAAATGATAAGAAATCGTTGGTGAAGAGATAAAACAGTGCCACAGATCCGATACAAAGTAAACTATGAATACGGTATCGGTATCGGACGTCCCTAATACGAGGTATATGAAAAATAACTGTAATAATACAGAATTTATGTGACCCAGAAGTATAACTGTAATAATACAGAAGAGTGACCCAAAAATTACTTAATCAAGATATATTTTAAGAATAGTTTATAATAGCATAGAAAATTTTATCTGTCAATTTAACAATTTTAATGCTGGTAAATTTTCGTAACAAATAGAGACAATGTTAAAAAATTTTTGTATGCCTTTCTTCAAATACAAAAATTATAAAAAATTTTAAATTTTTTCGATTATCTGCCAATGAAATTTTCAAACTGATAATATTGCTTTATAGTTCTATAAGCAGGATTTTTTAAAAGACAAGTTTTAAAATTTATATGGCTTTTTATAATGTAGTTTAAGCATATTTATTTTTATAATAAAAACATTAGACTAAGGAAAACTGTATGGGTACAAAATAAACATCTATTTTATTTCTCATTTCATTTTATTTTGATTATTCTGTGTTAAATCTGTTAAAACAGCAGTTCTAAAAATTATTTCTAATTAAATTATTTAATTCAAATTTTAATATATTTAATTTACGGAAAGAAATATTTTAAATTCTTTCTCGTTTTGAAAATTTGGTAAATAGAATTGCTTCAAAAGTACAAAGAAAATGTTCACATTCAGTGAATGAACTTCCTGCTTTGCTGAAGATAAAAATCTGTTTGTATTACAGAATACATCTTAAAGTTAGTAAAAGGATTTTTAAAAATGTCTGTTAGTTCTGAAACCCGAAGATTGGAAAATTGATGAGAAAACATTTAAAGGGAAATAAAATCTGCTTACGAATACAATATAATAGATTTCTACTGCCAAATCTTTTTACTATGTTTAAAATTTATTCGAATGGATAAAAGACTTTTTAAAGAACTCAACGATTCTCAGTTAAATTCTTTATGGAAGTAAGGATATTTTTATGACTAAATCAGAACATTGTTAGAAATTCAATAAAACTTCTTCTCCTTATTGTTTATTGAAGTTTTAATATGGTTATGTATTGTTATAAATTAATATAATGGAAGTCATCTACAGTACTCAATAGAGTCGATTTTATGGATGCTTTCTGGTTATAATAGTTAATTTCACATACAATCGATGACTATTTTGAAAGATGACATTGACATATAATATTAAATAATATTTTTACAATTATAAAATTACTTTACATACATGTATAAAGTTTCTCCTAAATAATTCAATAAATTAGCAAACTTTATATTTTTAAATCAAATACATATAATAATTTATCTTTAAAGTTATAATATAAAATATTTTTGAATTGTTTTAAACAGATGAGCTGTAATTAACTTATTTTAACAGAATATAATGTAAAATATAAAGAATATTTAAGCTACAATGTTTAAACTAGAGTTTAAATATGGGAAATAGAGTTTCTTAAATAACAGGTAATAAATTTAATTGAAGAAATAATCAGTATAATTGAAAAAATTGAAAATTATACAGATGAAAGCAGAATTGATAAGGTATGAACAAGTAATAAGACTTAGTCAAATGAAACATTTATAAACATTTTCATAGAGCCAAAGATTAAGGGAAGGAAAGGAACGTCGAAGAAGACACGTTATGACGATGTAAAGAGAGCAATAGCAGATAGCAAATTAGAAAATAAATAATGTTGTGACAAATAAAGATGTCAAGAAATCCTAAGGCTCAGAAGGCACTGCAGATGTCATAAACCTATAAACAGACATAAATATATAAGTTTAGATAAATTTTTAAATAAAAGATAACTTTCTAAATTTATCTGATATTCCATTAATTCCTTTCACATTTTTTCCTACAAACTTTATTATCTTCAATCGAAAATTCTGGGATTCAAATTCCACAATGGATTGAATACAAAGCATTACCTATAATAAAAATTCAATTATCTATCATTGTAGAATATTATTATCAATTTTATTATTATACATAATATTTAAAGTTGGATTGGTGACTACATGGTGCTACTTCATATTATTCATTATTTTGCATCACCATATTTTATTTAGAATTTGTCTCATTTGATTTAAGAAATCAAACGAATATTAACATCTCTATTGCTCAGAAAAGACAGCAAGGAAACTTTTTTCAAGGCTGTAGAATTTTTGGTACAGTCCGGTATCTGGGATTCAAACTGTAGAAGTGTGTATACTGTCAAACTACGTTGTCCTGGTCGGATCAGTCTGATAAATCAAATTCTTATGATTAGTAAAATACAACAATTGCATGTTTGAATGATCGAAATATAAAAATAAAATTGCAGATTTTATTATCAAATTCTCTAAACTCGTTAATTTTATATAACTAGAATATTAAATTAAAAATGCAAATTCGAATATGAAGAATAGACGAGAAGGTGGTATTATGGAACCCCAATTACCTTTTAGTGAATTGTAAACAAGGTATCATAACTACACCCACATTTTTTGTGCGAAAACTACTGGTAACTAGTAAACTAAATGTTCCTAATTGGATTTTTTGCTAGTGTAACTATAAGTATGGTTTTTAAAGGCTTTTGTACAAAAAGTCGGAAAGTAGGCTTAGAGAAAATCGGGTGGTAATATGGAACCTTACTGTATATTTTCAAAAAAATGCTTTAATGTAGCCAAAAACAGATAGGAAAGTACAAAGAATGTTAAATAATTACAAAATTATTTACTCCAATGTATTTTATCGCAAAAATGCTTTTATAATAGAAAAATATGACCTCCATCAACAATATATATTCCAGCAGCTCTTTTTCGATATTTTCAGGAAGAATTGGCTTTCTATCTAGTGTCTTTTTCACAAATTGCTCTGGAGGAATGTCTGCTTGCAAATAGAAAGTTCGGAAGAGTTGAGTTCCATATTACTGTAAAAGCACCAAAGCCCGTATTACACGCATCGCCATCTTGAATTAACTTATGTCTGTCGAGACCAAAATTTAAAAAATGTGAACATCACACAGATTAATATGTACCCCTAAGTCTCTGGAACGGAATACATGCACCAGTGAACCTACAACTATACGATTTATATTTTAAAAATAATTAAATTCACTTAGCATTCAAAACTTGCGAATTTTGAAAAAAACAAATTTGCTGATTAAATACTGACAACCGTTTAACTGAAGTAAAACGAGTTTTCCCCTTGCTATGGATGTCTGCCTAGTTCAGCTCAGCCACAATCCGCTACAGTTCGCTTTTATTATCAGTTCGAAATGGGGTGGTTCCATAATACCTGCAGTGTTCCATAATACCACCTTCTCCTCTACTAATTATTTAATGTGGATACTCAAAGAGAAATCAACCGAATATAAAGATTTCCTGTAAAAATGTCTTATTCCTAAAACCCGCAACTTAGCTTTAAGTTATTACAAAAATATTTCATTTTAGGTTGAGATGAAATGTTTAATAGTTTATTTATAATTTATATATTTATCTTAAAATTAGAATGTTAAAAAAAAAAATTAGAATGTTAAGGTGCTATGTGATGTCAGTTTTGTTTTATGGAGTAGAAACGTGGACCTTAGATAAAAATACGTTAAACAAACTTGAAGCATTCGAAATGTGGTTATATAGAAGAATTTTAAAAATATCTTGGACAGATAGAATAACAAATGAGGAAGTTTTGGAAAGAATGGGGAAAGAAAAAGAAGTTTTAAATACAGTTAAAAGAAGAAAGACGGGGTATTTTGGCCACATCATCCGAGGAAATAAATATGAAATTTTGAGAAATATTTTAGAGGGAAAAATCTGTGGAAAGAAAAGCCCAGGAAGGAGAAGGAAAAGTTGGTTAGGTAATATATGTGAATGGAATAATAAGAAAGCAGAAGAACTAACACGTGAAGCACAGTTGAGATTGTTATAATACTAGTCCTACATTCAGAAATGAATATGGAACCAGAAGAAGAAGAAGAAGAATATATTTATATTCTCCTTAAACACTAAAAATATACAAATAAAACATTCAGAATAATTAAGAAGCATATAGGCCTATACTTATCTGGAATTTTGAATATATTAAAAGCTAAACAATAAAATTCAGTATGTATTGCCAATGTGAGAAGCTGTGGGTAAAGCTTCAACCTCAACCCATTTGATCGGCGACAGATCGGCGAGATTCGCTCACTTAGTCCCTGGATGGCTGTATTAAAATAGGAGTGCTATAAATTGAATGGGGAGGTTGCATGTAAGTCAATAGGGTGAATAAAGTCGGGCTGACAGATTAACAAAACTAAAACTTTAATAGAAAAATAAAGCATATACAAGCGTAAGGTACAATTTTAAGGGTTTGCGGACTAAGCTAGAGGTCAACGTCCTAAGCTATAAACGAACGCTAACGCAACCGAGAGAGAAAGTTTACATCAATCGGAATATTATCATACCTCCTTAAGAGTGATGTCTGTCATTCGATAACAGATTATCCATGGAAGACGGGGCGAGGAACTTTGCACAATTCACAAGGTTAAAGATATACCTTGAAGAATAAAGTATGGCTGGACGACACTGTATGGTCGTCTTCCGAGTATGTCCCCCCGACTAATGAGTGCCGTTATATCCCCCATTCGGTGAAGGAATTTTGTCAGGTGATCGTTTGTTTGGCAGTGATGAAAACTAAACAAAGTCGACTAGTAGGTTTCTTGTTTCTCCCGGTTGTTTTTAGATTCTCCCCCTAAAACTTAGTTAAATGTCAACTTTCTCACACTTTAACAGTTGATTGTTTTAACATATTTTTGATATTTGCGCGTGTCGATGAGAGGGAACAGACTTGTTGACAGTTAAGTTAATATTCGATATTCTCCCGTTTTTAACTACGTGAGAAACGGGCGGTAAAAGGAAAAGTTTCTAAAACGTATCTTTTCGTTAAAAATTTATAGACAAACAGCCCGTGGATTCTCACACCAATTTATTAAAAAGAATTAAACCAATGGCATCTAAATGTATAAAATAAAAAAGACTATTTTTATAATAAGTATTTAACATGTCTTTTGCCTTTATTAGCAAAAAATAAGTTTCGCAATTTCATAGTATATATAGCTAAATATATATAATATAAGTATAAGCATAAATATATATAGCTAAATAATTGTAATGTGACAATATTTTTAATTAAATATATGGTAAATTCTTTTAGTATAAAATTTAACGTAACATTTAGTTTTGTTCTAGATATATTCATTTTTTAAATACTTATTTAATTTTAAAGTAATATGCAACAGTTAATTTTTGCTTTCAAGATGAAAGAAAGAGTTCAAAACAAAACTCTCAAACCTCATTAATATGTAGCAGAGTTTTGTTCATAAATGTTAACGTTTGAGTTTTAAGAGAGTCTTGAAACCAAGTATCATTCAAGAGCATCAGCTGATATTCAGTTAAAAAATTACTTTACTTTCCTTAAGATTTTATAAAATTGGATTTTAGACTTTCTTAATAAAATCCTTCAAGAGAATCTCAGATGGCACAATCCTATCAAACGTCAAGTATCACGGTAAAATATTTTAAATTACATCAGAACACTTTATAATTGTTTAAGGCAGTGATTCTCAAACTTTTTGGATCCACAGCCCCTTTGTTCCATAAAGTTATACCCAACCTCCCGATTGTGCACCAATGCCCCCTAATTCATTTTCCCTTGTATGAGAAAGGTTTGGAAATATTCCCAGAAAAACTTTTTTATGAATCTCACTTTATGTCCTTACCATATATTGTTCTCAACATCTGGAAACCATTAAACACAATGTTTCTTCTTACCTGTTTAACAGAGGAAAGGGAAAGGCTGTCAGTGACCCGCAACCTTTGCTTATGGTCACCATTCAGGACCCTGTCGCCAGCAACCCCTGCTACCCACTAGATTTACTCACCGCCTACATGGGGCAGTAGTGCCCACTTTGAAAACCACTGGTTTAAGGCATGTTATACATCAAAATATTTGGTGAACTTCCATAAACTTAATGTTAAAATTACAATATTTAATTTATTACGAAGCAATGTTTTCAAAATTTATTTAAATTTTAAGAAAAGTAGAAAATTTCCTTTAATTATTATTTTACAAATGTAGAAATATTTTATAAACCTAACATCTTTTGTAAGGAAATTTGTAATTTAATATCAGGTGAAGTTTTCATATAAAATAGCTAATATCATTTTTTAATTATTGCTGAAAAAGTTTCATTATTTATTTGTCACGTTTAAAAAAACAGATAAAGTAAAATAAACTAAAAATGTTGCATTATTACATCTTTTTCTGTTAAAAAAATTTATTTTTCTTCTCAGTGATGACCATTTACACGACATTATTGATCTTTCTTAATCTTACTCCATCATCAGTTTGTTTCTTTATGCCTTTACTGTAAATAATTCTTCCTGAAGACGATTAGATCTAGTGTCAATGTAAATCGATAATTTTGTGGAAACCACAAACTATCTTACGAAAGTATTATCATTGAAAATAAGAAAAGTTAGTACTATTGAATAATTTAAAGAATATGCTATAAATATAATGACTATTCACATGATTAATTAATAATGCGTATTTTGTTACTTAAGAGATGAAGTGTTTAGTTACATTAGAATAAAATTCTACAACAGTTTTGATTGTCGACCACTTTACAGATTCCTCGACATTTTATCTACCTCCTTTTCTTCTTTTGATAATACAGTTAGTAGTAATAATAATAAGTTGATTCATCTAATGAGTCAGTATTAATTCACACTCCGTTTTTATAGAGAAGATCTACTTACAGCTAATTACATCATCTTGAACTGTCATATTCATAACCTATTCGACTAATAATTATAATAAGTCGTTTTCAATCGACCCCTACAAATTTTCGAAATCTATTATTTACGAAAGTTTGGGGATCCTGGCATTAAAAAATGTTCTAATGTAACCAATTTCTAGACTGAGAAGGAGGAACTTATATAGCGTGTTATACTACAATGCAATAAACATTTCTGTAACCACAATTATACATTGTCTCGTTTTTAGTATGAATTTTTTCTATTCAAATGACATAATTTTTTTTTTTACTATTCCTAAAACTAGTTATCACTTTTTGTGAAAATTTCCATTTAGTTAATTGTAATTTAAGTATATAATGTTGCAATTTTATTGCAATAATTAAATTAAATTATATTTAAAATAATTTCTCGATTAGATTATTGGTGGAAAAATTTGGTTATATTTATTTGATACATATAAAAATGTTGAAATTATTGTCTATTAAGAATAAACTAAAGAAAACATAATCATCATTTCAATAATGTTCTAGAATTATTTACTATTTAAACATAAAAAATACGAAAAAATTCTAAATCGAATAATCTCTCCATTCTTGAAGGTCATTGTAAACCATCAATTAATTATTGATTTTCGTATATTCTAGTGATTTATTAAAAAATTCTAACGTGGAATGTTTCTTGATTTGAAAATCAAACGAAGGTATACGCCTCTGACAAATAATTTAAATATTTTATAATAAATTACTTTATTTATTCTTCCATTTAGACTACCAATAAAAGTTACTTACTACAATTAGTTATTTAGTTTCAGAGTAATTGAGATTTTTTTTATCTAACTACATCAATTGAATTATTTGAAGAGTAACATAGATTAAACACGCAATGAATAGCGAAAAAACAGGGTAACGTGTGCTAAATTGTAATACACGACGTTAATTGGACTGCAATTTGAAAAAATTGTAGACTTATAAATTTCCACTGTCGTCCGTCCGTCTGTCATTTCTCGAAAACGAAGTTAAATAGATGAATGAGGAGAGAAGGTATGGACACAAAAGTGGAAAGAGAATATATTTTAAATGAAATAAATTAAAAATATGATCAAAAATTGTAGCCTGGCATTGTGATGATGTCACAATAAATATTTTTCGTGAAAAGTTGCATTTCAATTCAAAATATAGTTTTTATTTTCAAATATTCAAATATTTTAAATATTTCGAAATAAAAGATTATTTAAGTATACTTATATCTATACACTGTACAAATAGGCCTATTAGTTATTTATGTACGGATCTACGTAAATGTTTTTATACAATCGTAAAACTTTTACTAGGTCTGTTTGTATTTGAAGATAAATTTTACACTTAGAAAAATATATTCAGTTTACATTTTTACATGTAGGATGTATAAGTGTAAACAGACTAAACCAAGACGATCATGATTAATGAATGGTTCGTATTCTTGATAGGATCATGTAAAATTTATTCTCTATTACTTAAGCCACAATTACACCTCAGATATCTTGTTTTTTTTTGTAAAATATACACATATAACATTCGAAACATTAAATTCTTTTGAAGACAAAGTCCTTTCCAAAAATAGCAATCACCATTTATTAACTTTGTGTTCCAGACATTACACTTTTGGCGACTGACCTTTTCTTTTAAGCTACTGGCCTCCAAACAGTCCTTTAAAAAACACGAAAATATCCTGTTAAAAATATAAACATTTTTAAAAAACAGGAACTGGTGATGTTCGGACGTCTTCTATTTTCCATCATACCTTGCTGGGGTTGTTTAGGCTTTTATTTACAACGAAATAAGCGCTGGTAAAATGTAGATGAGGAAAACTGGCCCTGGTGATGATACTTTAAAATTCTTTTTTGTAAATTTTCGTCCGATGGAGATAATTATGATTAATTCTTTTGAAGACAAATTCTTTTTTGGGAAGGACTTTGTCTTCAAAAGAATTAATCATAACTATCTCCATCGGACGAAAATTAACAAAAAGATTAATAAATTGTTAAATATTCGAAACTAAAGAGAAATATGATAATTTTGTTACATTTTCTAATAATCAGCACATTTAAATTCATTAATCATGTTGGAACATGTTACATTTTCACGATTTTCTAAAATTATGTAAATATTAAAGATAACAAGAGATGTGTACATCTTCACAAAATATACAGTAATTAAGTAGATTTGAGTGAGACANAAAATAAAAAAAAAAAAAAAAAAAAAAAAAATTCGAAACATTTATTAAGCTTTTTTTAAAATTTTTATAAATTCCGTAAATTTCATTTTAAAAATATAGAAATTGAATAATATATATATATTATCCACTTTCTCTTTTTTTTTTCATTTGGTACATATGAAAATTTTGAAAAAAACATCGTATTAATGTTTCGAATTTTATACTTTTATTTATCTCATAGTAGATGTATTTTCAGTTATAAAATTATTCTTTAGAATTGTTCCCTTACAAAAAGTTTTATGAAGATCACAAAACTCTATTTGAAGATTAGACAACTTTGATCACCTTATTTTATTTTGAACCAAGTTTTAGAACGATTTAAGTAAAATTACACTTACTTATAAGATAACCTAATAATTGCTAATCTTTTAATTAAAAATTTCAAAATTATTTCCTTTCATTAATTATCTATTGTCTTTTTTTATACAGTCGACTCCCCATATAACACGATAGATCCGTTCCGGGTTTTATGAATCCATTTTCTACGAGTCCTTAAATACATGAGCCAATCGCAGCCCGGCACGTATGCAGTTTACGGACTACGGCTGTTTGAAAGGTTTTCTTCCATAAAATTAATCGATTCCAGACTAATTTGACTCAACATTTCCAAAACATGTATAATTTTTTGGAAATAATCCGTATAAACTATGCTATAAACAAAAAATTGTAGGATTAGTTACCGAGTGTGCACCGTTCGACGACGCCATTGCTTAAGCTTGTTTTCGTCGGAGCTTGTCATCGAATGGCGCTCGCGTGCTTCCTGATAAATTATTGTTTTTTTGCGAAAAATTCGCTGAACTTTGGAGACATCATTAATATAAATATAATTTTTATGGACGTTAAATAATAAATGATTTTTAGTAGGTCTGCTGCTCGTTTAAACTCAACGGTTTGTACAATATCCGCTATTGGTCTAGATTCGACCAATCCTGTCGCGACACGAGTCGGCGATGATGTTTTACCGAATTATACGAGTTTTTTTAGCGTGTTTGTACGAATACTGTCGCATTTTTGTCGCCGTGATATAGGAATCCGAACTATAGGAACCCGTGTTATAGGGGGGTCGACTGTATTTTAAATGAAAATTTCATAAGAATTATTAAATTTTATTAAATTATATTATATGCAAGTAGCTGTTTAACGAAAAGTGATATTTTATAAATTCTATAATTCACATAAAATAAATGATTAATACATAACATCAAACATCGTATTCATGTAAAACAGTGTGCACTGATAATTAAATAAAGCCAAATAGCACCTCATGATACTTCAAACGACATTTATTTGATATATACAATATATAAAAACGTTCAAATTGTACATAAAATTGAAGTACTGTAGTTATAAATAAAATTTTTATATTTGTTATTAGTTTTGAATATAAAAGTGATGAATATTATTTTACTTTTAACATTATTTAATATTTTACAAATAATAGTCTTAGAAATTTAAAAATATCATACTAATTTAAGTTTTAAAGAAATATTAAAGAAATTAGAATATTCTGTTCTAATTTCAGAGAGTAGATTTAACGTTTTCCATATTCACTAAGCTTTAGGAAAGTTATATCTAAGTTCTAGTTTAGTAAATATAAGTTGTTTGATAATGCATATTACTATCTGAGTCAATGATTGATAACAAGTTTAGGAATAAAACAGATCCACGTAATATTGTTGTTACTTTTAGTTTTATTACAGTTGAATCCATTAGGATAAGAGATGAGTATTTTTCTCAATGGATTTCTTTCTGCTTGATTTCTAAAACGTATCTCGATTGTATTTTCCAATTTTGTTTTAACAAATAAGAAATATGTATAACGTCAGTAATATTCATAAAAATTTTTATTTGATTTGATACATTATATTAAAAAGTTCAAATTATTGTACTGTACATAAAAATGAATATTTTTACTTAAAAACTCTTATTGACATAATTTTTGAATTTAGAACAAAAATATTATTTTATATTAAAAGTTTTATTTAATTAAAATAATGAAAAAAAAATGTATTATAAATTTGTTTACATTTTTTTATTCTCTTTATTTTATTTTTAATCTATATATAAAAAGTTTTATCACTTGTATAATTCTATATTTGTTATATACCTTAATAACAATATGTATAAAAAAATAAGTTAATAAATTGATTTTTTTATGTTTTGATATAATTTAGCTTCTTGTCATATTAACTAATGCGAAAAGGTATTTATAACTGTATTTATAGTAAAGTATTAAACATGTACTTAAGAATTTCTCTTTAAACAAATAATTTTATTAGAACTTATTTTTAACTTTTATTATTTTATATATTTATTCGGCTGCAATTTAAAAAAATTCTAATTCCCACTGACATCCGTCTGTCTGTCTGTCCCTTTGTTTGTCTTTCATGAATCTCGAGAACGGAGTTAGGGGCCGGATGCACCGATAAACTGTATACTAACTTCTGATGCAAACCGAAAGTCATGTTACTGTATTTTAATTCAAAAATTTTCCCCTGAAAATTGATACATGGATGATCGGCACGACTCTATTGTTTAAAAGAAAGTATGATGGACAGGGGCAAAATGCTGTGAATCGGGTAAAAAGATGCCTATCTGAGGAAGGCACCACTTTACTCACGAATTCACAATTTGCCAAGATTTTTTAAAATTTTGCGTCTTTTCTTCCCATGGGAATTATTCCAAAGGAAAAGTAAAACTTACACATACTTAAATGAGTTATAAAGTAAGAAAACTTGTTAATATGTGATGTATCTATGGTTCAAAAGTTTCCATAGTGGACAACCACTGACTTAGAACGGCCATGTTTGTTTACATGACCACTAAAAATCTCAAAATGACTGTCGGGATAAGATGGTTAATGGATTTGTTTAAACAACTGAACGAGCATTGAAACAAACCTAAAACTGAATTTAAAAAATAATTTCATACGTTATGTAAGGTAAACATTATTCTAATTAACTGTAATCGATTTTGCAATTTTTTTATTGAAGCATCTAAAATTTTTAATAAACCGATAATCATAAACTTGTATTTAGAATGTACTAAAAACTATTATCTATTGTCAACAACCACTGACAAAGGAATCATATTGTTTAAATAATTTCACTAGGCAATTTTCTCGGATACTTTGAGTAAAACGTCTGAATTTGCACAAAAGAATCCATTATTACAAAAACAAAACTTAATCTTTTCTGTAATTAGTTCTGTAATGCATACTTTCGAACGACATTCAGAATTTGGTAATTACATCCAAAACACAAAATAAATAAACTACACCTGACATTTTTATAAAGAAAATAGCGTGGCATCTTTCCCTGATTCACAATAAATCAATTAATTCAATTGTTGTTATAAATATTAAAATACTAATGACAAGAAGAAATATTGAATATTTTTAACCGTAGAGTTAAACATACATTATATTTACTTTATCTGAAATATAATAATTATAAACTTAATTTAAAAATATTTAAAAAAACGAATTAAAATGCAGCTTATTACTGCTGATGTTATAATTTTTGAGTGATATTCAATGAATTATACAGTGAGCCTGATACTTCGAATTTATTTCGTTCCTGGAGACCGTTCGAATTCTAAATTATTCGAAGTCCGTATCAATTTTCTCTATTAGAAATTCAGTAATGTAATGTGAATTAATCAGTTCTCATGCCCAAAACAATATTTGTTTAGAGTAACTTAAACACAAAAACACAAAATTTAAGGTAAAAACGACGCAATTAAGTGCCCTACGTAATAAATTAAAAGATGAAAACAATAAATGCAGCAGCTAAATACTGCATAATAAATTAAAATTGCATTCACTGTATATTAGTGAGGAGTGATGTCCCGTTTCGTATGATCGCTTTGCAGATTGCTTAACTTTCTCACAAATAACCTTTTAGGTGATATCACCATAAAATTGTTTCTCATTTATCCATACTATGAAGCGGTTTTCCATCTCAATGACATGCAATCTCCTTGATGTCTACGTTGCAATACCTTTAGCCATATTTGCTGCTTGTAATGTTTTCTTATTCTTAAGAATGGTCGTACCCGACGTCGACTTGGGCATCTTAAAAATGGCCGCCAGATCCGCCACACGTGCAATAATTTTATTCTTCACAATGAATTTCTTTTTCATCTTAACTCTCGCTACTATAACCTTCCTTTTAGGCTTAGTTGTTTCCACACGCTTCTTATATGCCATGGTTAATAGATAGTAGTTACATATTTACATATAATCAACCATTCCAAAAATAAAGCAAAAAAAGCGCTGAAAACACAAGAACGTAACGCAAAAGATGCTTTTACGGAGAGAGATAGAGAGAGACCACATGGGAGCCCACCAGAAAGGTTTACGCTGCGAGCGCAGTTCGAACGTGGAAGCATCGTTTAAACTCCGAGTTGAATTTGTCTCGAATTTAGCTTTCGAAACCTGCATTTTATACAATTTTAAATTTCTGTAATCTGTAAAAAAATGCGTTAAAATTATTGTGTTTCAAGATAAGTATTTTATTTATTAATTCGAACACAAATTAATTATTGTATTTATTCAGACACTTGGCAAATCTCATCATTAAATTTTACTCAGTTGATACGTGTTCATTGATGAGATTTACCAAGTGTCTGAATAAATACAATAATTAATTTGTGTTCGAATTACTAAAAATTACTGGCACGGTTTCAAAAATACCAGATTAAGTATTTTATATTTATTTACTTGAAAAAACATTCTTTCAATGGTCTCTTTGTTATCTATGATTAATGTTTAATTATAATGGAATTCTGCTTCTGTTTATACTACTTACATTTTTTTAGTTCATTTTCATCCGTTGTTATTAATTTAAAAAAAACAACAACAAATTTTTATGCTACAGGCCTACCAAGCGTTCACTTAAGACATTAATTTTATAAATAAAATTTTCTGAGATTTTTTGGCAAATTTTTAAATTATTTTATTTTTGTCATCATCCTGGACTGAGATCGTTCCATCATGCCGTCAACCATAAAAATCCATCCAGTGGTTTTTGCACAGTTTCTTGTATCATACGAAATTATATATAAATATTTTGCAATTCTAAACATTTTATAAATAATAGTTAAATCAAGATTTTAATTAGATATATAATGCAAGTCTACTTTATTATTTATGAAATTAATTTTAAATGTTATTAACTCTAGATAATATTATTATGGTAATTATGAAAATGATTTTTTCTGAGGATAGTAAAAAATAGCTAATTGATTTGTCAATTAATTCTTGAAATATGAAATTTTGAAGTTAATGATGCATCTGTGGGGAATCATAATTACTGGATGAAAAATCACGGATCATTAAATTTATTATAAGAAGCATCTGTTAATCTTCGTCTGATATAAAGTTTAGTAGTTAAGTGAATTTACGATCAATATAAAAGTTTATCAAATATGCAAATCATCGATATTCAGAACGGTTCACTACTACCTGATATAATCAATATGAAAGAATTGGAAGATCATTAGTAATATTTTTAACTTAAAAAATGAAAAAAAAACAAGTGCATGAATTGGCATTAAATAATCGAAAAGTTGACAAATCTAACAAATAAAACAATTCAAGAACAGCGAGAAAATTTAATGAAAGTGCATAAAAATTATAATTACATATTCTTATATGTAACTATAAATTTATAATTGTAGTGTAGATAAATAGTGTGTAAATAATACTATAGGTATTTTATTTGAATGGGCATTACTCATATGATACTATATCTTTTATAGTAAATAATATCAATATATTTAAAATATTTATAATAATATAAATAGACTATCGATAATCGAAAACATTTCGACATTTGTAGACAATTATTAGATCAAAGATGTTAATCTTTGTTCCAATAATTAGATTTACGATTACAAAATTATTTAAGTGAACATAATAATTTTTATGTTTATTTATTTGTTTATTGTTATCCTTTTTCGTTGCTGTTTTATTTGAATTGTTATAATTTTATTATTGACTCTTCGTCTCTACTCAAAACTCGGAAAAATTTTTAAATATTTCTTTTCAATTTCTTTCATGTATTTATTTAAACAAAAGAAGAAATATTTGGAATTTCTGTAATAATTAATCTTTCATAGTACTTTTCATATAAATTTTATCGTTTGTGGTTTGTGTGTGTGTGTCTATGAACCCTTTATTTCTGATAAATGTCATATTTATATCTTTACATTTATGAACATTCATCTATGGATTTCCTGGAATATAAAAAATACATTATTAAAAAAATTAGATAAATTTATATTATTTAGAATATATATATATTTTTAATCCTGCAAATAAATGTAGTTAGAAAACATTGAATAAATCATTGAAAACATGTTTATGTTAATATCATGCAATAATCTCACTGATCGAAACTGGATTTAGTGCAATACGTATATAACATACGCAAGGCAAAGAAGATGTTGCCACGAGGATTTTCTATGGAAAACCCTCGTTTCTTTATGCAGCGAGCGTGTAGCAAAATGACGTTACGAGCAGTGTTGGCCAATTAGAAACCAGTTTCAGTGTGTTCGCTGTAAAGCGCTTCTCGAGCGCTGCATAAAGAAACATTGGGACTTCCTATTTACGTGTTTGACACGTGAAAAAAACTCGGAAAACTTTACGTAGCCAGACTTTTCGTAAGGCGCAAACCTGAGATCAATGTTCAGTGGTTTTATCCACTCGAACACTAATAGGCATATTTGTTAGGTACGAGAGGAGTAAAGATAATTTGTTATTAGTTAAACGTAAAATAAACTTTAATTAATTAATATAACAAGTAAAAATAAAACAAAGAAGTTTTATCAAATTATTAAAAAAAAAAAAAAACGAGAGCACTTTTAGTTATTATGACGTCCAATTTTATAGGTAACTGCAAATGTCTTCTTTGTGCCACTAGCATATCTCAACTTTGAAGATTTCCTATGAGTGACAACACCCTTTCAAAGAGCACTGAATCGTTTGAATCTTTCTCCTCGACAATTGTAACTTTTGAAAGGAATTTTTCAGTATTTTTTCAATAAAATTTCTAATAAAGCTAGAGAAATCGACAGTTGACTTTATAAATATTTTTAATATAAATAACTCTAAAGAAAGTAAAAAGTCGAATGATTTCTTTTGCTTTCATTGAGTATCCTTTGCACAATATACTGTATTCTATTAGAGATCGTATCACTTCCTTTGAGGTATTATTAATGTGTTACACTCTATTTATCGACATATAAAACTGCAGTTTTAAGACTTTTAAAGCTTTTTTGTATTTTTTATAGCCATTTATAAAAGATTGTAAATTAAAAACAAACTTAAAAAATAAGTTTTCTTTCTTGTAAAATACTGGACTAGATAAACTTCAGTTTTAAAATACTAAATTTGAAAATTTCAGTATTATTTTCTAGGTTATTGTTTTATAATAATATAACTCTTTTAATATATATTCGTTTATAAAAATATGCACGAAATATGCCAATAAAAATAATTTTGTAGATTAAACCATTAAGATTCACTGAAAATCAGTTAAATTTTTGACGTATATAACATGGGTATTTTGTGTAAAATATATCCAATACTTTCTTGAATTAATTTTGAGCAGAAAGAAAATGATAGGTTTCTGATCTATCATTTGCTTAATGCTGAAAATTAATTCAAGAAAGTATTGGATAATCAGAACCTGATCATGAAGTAATTGTTTAACTATTAATTGAACATGACAAACGACCAAACAAGGAACTAATTATTCCAAAAAAAATTTTTTTAAATAATTTATCAACTGTTTAAAACCTATTGTTATTGCAATGATTCCGAGAAAATTGTAGGTGCATGTGTAATAAATAACCAAACGGTTATTTATTACACATGGTCGAAGCTATTTCATCGTTATCATGATATGGCTTTAGAAATCATAAAAATCGTTTACCGTTAAAATAGTATACCACTCTTTCCTATCATGTAATTTCGTTCTTTCTATCATATACAGTCGACCCCCCTATAACACGGTAGATACGTTCCGTTCTTTATGAAATTGATGTTCTACGAGTCCTTAAATACATGAGCCAATCACAGCCCGGCACGCATGCAGTTTACGGACTACGGCTGTTTGAAAGCTTTTCTTCCACAAAATTAATCGATTCTAGACTAATTCGACTTAACATTTCCAAAACACGTATAATTTTTTGGGAACAATCCATACAAACTATGCTATAAACAAAAAATTGTAGGATTAGTTACCGAGTGTGCACCGTTCGACTATGCCATTGCTTAAGCTTGTTTTCGTCGTGGAGCTTGTCATCGAATGGCGCTCGCGTGCTTCCTGATAAATTATTTTTTTATCTTTTTGATGGTCTTTCCCATGCTCTAGAACCCTGTATATTCCATTTCAACACATTCATTGATTAGCATCCTGTATCCATTCTCATAACATGTCCGTATACCACTGAAGTGTTTTTCTTTTAACTGCAATTATTGGTCTGCAATTTAAAAAAATTCTAGACCTATAAATATCATCTGTCTGTCTCTTTTTCTCTAATCTAGAGCAAGGGTCGCCAAACTTTTTTGATCGTCTACCCCCTACAAGTTTTCGAGACCTCACATCGACCCCCACCAAAAAGTTTATGTTACAAGTAAAACAAAGTTTAAACTTACTATTTCTTTTACTATTACTATTACATTTCTTTTAATTTTGTATTTTTTTCATTTATTGTATATTTGTTAATAATAATTTTTGTAACTAACAATCAGTGAGACGGATAAGCTTGATATTTATCCTTAAGCTTGATAA
>NW_019385061.1:279680-299837 GCF_000671375.1 Centruroides sculpturatus | reverse complement strand
TCCTTTATTTAAGGGTATTTGGGCAGTTTATTGTCTGTAGTATTCTCAAGCAAACAATACATACAAGTACAGTACAATATTTTCTGAGGAAACACGCATACTTATCCTTTTTTAACCCCATTCCCGATAACCCGGCATTTTCACAAACTCGGCCACCCTTCGGTCCACATTAGGCCGAGTTTTCGAGGATCTACTGTATTTACAAATGTTACTGTTTTATATCTAATAGTATCTTATATCTATTATTGACTTAAATCGATTAAAAAGAAATCAAATTTGAGAAGTAAAACAAAAACATCAAACACCGATTGACTAAGAAAATAAATATTTTGCTTGTTAAACAACAAGAAAATAAGTTTTTTTCTGTCCATTGTCGATTTTCCATTAAAGTATCCAATAAATTGGTCTCTAGTAGATGGAAAAACAAGTCCTGATACTGGTAATTATTAGATCTAAACTTTTGTGTGGGCCACTAATTGCTTTATTCTGTAGAGAAAATTATCTTTATCTAGATTTAACTTCAGTTTCAGAGTTGTTTTTGTCTTCACGACATTCTGGATTGTTGGTTTAAGTGTGTGAAGTTCTAATCATAATTTTATTTGTTTTACTTAGTTTTTTTTTTATTTTCGATGTCAATATTTTACGATTTAAGAAATAAATTGGACGTTACTACATTATCTATTTTTCATTTTACAAAATTAAATATTGATACTGTACTTATAACTAAGGATAAAAAAAAGATTTCAGATTAAATGTGATTCATTACTTTTATTAATTAATTTATTTATTTTAAATATATCAATTATAATATTACAAAATACAAGGGACTACTGCACCATCATAACAAAACGCAAATACCGCATTAAAAATACAGCAACGAGTTGCTTAATTTCCCGGCAACAATTAAAACTACGTATGTGGCGCATCTATTATGATATTTTATTATAGTTTTAACTACTGTACTGCATTATATAATGGAAAAAAGCATAATTTTGAGGTTACAGATGGATATTATAAAAATTGGTGAAAGGCATGATTTTGTTTACCATTTTTAAAGGTTAATAACTCCTGTTCTTTTTTGTCGAAAATTTCTAAAAGTTTGTAAGAAAGTTTTTTGTATTAGGGGAATTGACGCTATTAAATTTTGATGATTAAAGGCCGAGGGGTGGGAGATAAAAGGGGTCGGTGTCCTATCGAGTAGGGTCAGAATTAATGATGATTTTACTCGTTATTAGCATTTACAATTTTTTTTAAATAAAATCCATCCCTACCCTCAAAATTAAGCTTTATGCGATTTTATAATAATAATAATAAAGTTTTTAATAATAAAATATCATAACAGATGACGCCACACACCCAGTTTTAAATGTTGCCAGAGAAAGTTAAGCAACTTGTTGCTTCATTTTTATTATTTTATTTTTAAAGTAAATTTTCGATATTATAAAATTTTAATATTGATATTAGACAAATTTTGTATATTTTAAAATATTTAATATCTTGTATATTCTTTTGACAGGCTGATTTACAATACGAACGATGTTTCTGACAAACCTGTCTGATAGCGTGAATTTTTTCGAAAATAAGATAAGTTCATCATTATACTTACGAAAGAGATTTATATAATGTTTAAAATTAATGAAGAAGGATTTTTAAATATATCGTTAAATCAGAATATTTTGAAGCCGTTTCGATCCTTTTTTTTTTTGAGATTACTCTTTTGCTTTTAAAACGTATATGTTAAAACGTTCTGAGTAAGATATCTCGTATTTAGGATCTTATCTTTTTATAGTTTTTAGATATATTAACAATAATTTATTAAGGTATTGGTATTTTAAGAACAAAGTTAAGTTGCACGATTCTGAAAGAAAATGTAAGTAGTAGACTAGTTTTTAGATGTTTCTGCTTTGAACCTAAAACATTGAACTTTTGAACTTTTTTTAGATAGGGAATTTCTATCTTCAACCTTCACTTTTCCTGTTTTTCCTTGTTCGGAAATTTATTTAATTAATTAAATACTGTTCTGCCAATCAAAAATTAGAAGCCATTATGATGAGGATTGTTGTTTTTCTACATTTCTTAAGGATACAACAGAGAGGTCAATATATTTCTTTAATTTATTTATCATTGAATTAAAACGGAGATAGTAAAAGTCATCAGCTTACCTATCTTTGGATCAGGATCAGAACTCAAACCAGTGTCGGAAATTTAAGAACTTATTTTTGCAGTTTGTTTCAGATATGTCTGGCTTAATACCTCTTACCGTGTTTCCGTATTATGGGCTTGTTTTTTTATGTCCATTCCAATGCGGACATAGAAAAAACAGGCCCTCTGTGCGCTAAATATCCACAGGGCGGAAAGAATTGAAAAAAAAGTAGAATATACTATTGTTGGTTAGTCTGTTGTTCTTTCAATAAACATATCCAATCTTCTCATTATTCTGGAATAATGAAGTTAAAGTTAAATAATTAATAAAAGTTGCGATATTAACAACGAAGTGAAAGGTTTTACATGACAATTGATTACATTTTTTTAAATTTAGACGAAAGTTAATGTAAAGCGATTTTAAAATTTAAACTTGAGATTATTATTACTATCATTTCAAATTAAAATCTGAAAGTTATTCCGAACAAATAAATTTATACATTTTTGCTGAAGATAACTTGAACTTTCACTATTACAGAAAATTGATTATAAGTCAAATTTTCTTATTTCACATTTCATAATTAAAATTTTTATTTTAACAATTTTAACAAATAATCATATAAATTTGAAGGATGTTTGAATTTTTTCATGCTTGAATTTCACTCGAAAGAGAAAATTGCTGAAATATTCTGTAGTTGTTAATAAATATGTACGATTTCAAAAGTTTAGCCTTGTATTTAAAGATAATTCTCACAGAATTGTCACAAGTTTATAAAAGTTACAGATTTTAGATCTTAGCAGAATTTTTATTTCTTCATTATTTATTTTATAACATTAATAAAATTTCAATATTTTCGAAATTTCGGAATATAATTTAATAATTTCGAAATTGTGAAATGATATGTTGTTAATAAAATATTAGCATAAGAAGTTGTTTAAAATTTTAATGTTTTTCTCGGTTATTTTTTGTTTTGTATTCCATATAATAAGACTAAGGAGATTGAAAACTTCGGAAGGAACCTGTTAAAAACAATAACTGCTACTCCCATCACAAGCATATTTATGAAAAAAAAAAATCTGTCAGTTGTCTCTTGTTAATGGAAAAAACGGTATTATTTTTTGAACGAAACAGATAAGAAAAGTAATTTTGAATATAAATATTTATGTACAGTACTTCATTTTCAAGATTAAGATTTAATGAAGAAAGTTTATTCGTTATAACTATGATAATATTAAAAGAAAAACAAATATTTTATTGCGTAATTACAGAATTATTCTTCTATCATTTTATTTTTGTTTCTTTATTAATTTATAATTGTTTTAAGCAAATAATAAAACGTAGCAATAACTAGTTTAATAAATACAATTTGCATTGACAAACTGTGTATGAATCTAACCCAATTTCAAGGAATTGCAATGCGTAAATGGATTTTGTATACAAAATATTATCTCTTAAAATTTAATACAAAATCATTTCGAAAACATTTTAGCCCATTCGCCTACATTAATCTTATAGCATATATAAGACAGATATTCTTATTTAAATTTTACATTTAAGTTATTTTTAATTTACATATTTGAAATAATATTCCATTTTCAGTTTAATTAACAATAATAAGGTACTGTACATATTACCTGTTATGTAAAGCAATTATTAAATCAATTAAATGATATGTTCCTCCCTCCAGAGGAATATCGAACTAGGTTATATATAAACTTATAATTTTAACAACGGAACAACATTTTATTCTAAAGACAATATCGTTATCCATTTTGTTTTTTTAANATAAAAAATACATTATTAAAAAAATTAGATAAATTTATATTATTTAGAATATATATATATTTTTAATCCTGCAAATAAATGTAGTTAGAAAACATTGAATAAATCATTGAAAACATGTTTATGTTAATATCATGCAATAATCTCACTGATCGAAACTGGATTTAGTGCAATACGTATATAACATACGCAAGGCAAAGAAGATGTTGCCACGAGGATTTTCTATGGAAAACCCTCGTTTCTTTATGCAGCGAGCGTGTAGCAAAATGACGTTACGAGCAGTGTTGGCCAATTAGAAACCAGTTTCAGTGTGTTCGCTGTAAAGCGCTTCTCGAGCGCTGCATAAAGAAACATTGGGACTTCCTATTTACGTGTTTGACACGTGAAAAAAACTCGGAAAACTTTACGTAGCCAGACTTTTCGTAAGGCGCAAACCTGAGATCAATGTTCAGTGGTTTTATCCACTCGAACACTAATAGGCATATTTGTTAGGTACGAGAGGAGTAAAGATAATTTGTTATTAGTTAAACGTAAAATAAACTTTAATTAATTAATATAACAAGTAAAAATAAAACAAAGAAGTTTTATCAAATTATTAAAAAAAAAAAAAAACGAGAGCACTTTTAGTTATTATGACGTCCAATTTTATAGGTAACTGCAAATGTCTTCTTTGTGCCACTAGCATATCTCAACTTTGAAGATTTCCTATGAGTGACAACACCCTTTCAAAGAGCACTGAATCGTTTGAATCTTTCTCCTCGACAATTGTAACTTTTGAAAGGAATTTTTCAGTATTTTTTCAATAAAATTTCTAATAAAGCTAGAGAAATCGACAGTTGACTTTATAAATATTTTTAATATAAATAACTCTAAAGAAAGTAAAAAGTCGAATGATTTCTTTTGCTTTCATTGAGTATCCTTTGCACAATATACTGTATTCTATTAGAGATCGTATCACTTCCTTTGAGGTATTATTAATGTGTTACACTCTATTTATCGACATATAAAACTGCAGTTTTAAGACTTTTAAAGCTTTTTTGTATTTTTTATAGCCATTTATAAAAGATTGTAAATTAAAAACAAACTTAAAAAATAAGTTTTCTTTCTTGTAAAATACTGGACTAGATAAACTTCAGTTTTAAAATACTAAATTTGAAAATTTCAGTATTATTTTCTAGGTTATTGTTTTATAATAATATAACTCTTTTAATATATATTCCTTTATAAAAATATGCACGAAATATGCCAATAAAAATAATTTTGTAGATTAAACCATTAAGATTCACTGAAAATCAGTTAAATTTTTGACGTATATAACATGGGTATTTTGTGTAAAATATATCCAATACTTTCTTGAATTAATTTTGAGCAGAAAGAAAATGATAGGTTTCTGATCTATCATTTGCTTAATGCTGAAAATTAATTCAAGAAAGTATTGGATAATCAGAACCTGATCATGAAGTAATTGTTTAACTATTAATTGAACATGACAAACGACCAAACAAGGAACTAATTATTCCAAAAAAAATTTTTTTAAATAATTTATCAACTGTTTAAAACCTATTGTTATTGCAATGATTCCGAGAAAATTGTAGGTGCATGTGTAATAAATAACCAAACGGTTATTTATTACACATGGTCGAAGCTATTTCATCGTTATCATGATATGGCTTTAGAAATCATAAAAATCGTTTACCGTTAAAATAGTATACCACTCTTTCCTATCATGTAATTTCGTTCTTTCTATCATATACAGTCGACCCCCCTATAACACGGTAGATACGTTCCGTTCTTTATGAAATTGATGTTCTACGAGTCCTTAAATACATGAGCCAATCACAGCCCGGCACGCATGCAGTTTACGGACTACGGCTGTTTGAAAGCTTTTCTTCCACAAAATTAATCGATTCTAGACTAATTTGACTTAACATTTCCAAAACACGTATAATTTTTTGGGAACAATCCATACAAACTATGCTATAAACAAAAAATTGTAGGATTAGTTACCGAGTGTGCACCGTTCGACTATGCCATTGCTTAAGCTTGTTTTCGTCGTGGAGCTTGTCATCGAATGGCGCTCGCGTGCTTCCTGATAAATTATTTTTTTATCTTTTTGATGGTCTTTCCCATGCTCTAGAACCCTGTATATTCCATTTCAACACATTCATTGATTAGCATCCTGTATCCATTCTCATAACATGTCCGTATACCACTGAAGTGTTTTTCTTTTAACTGCAATTATTGGTCTGCAATTTAAAAAAATTCTAGACCTATAAATATCATCTGTCTGTCTCTTTTTCTCTAATCTAGAGCAAGGGTCGCCAAACTTTTTTGATCGTCTACCCCCTACAAGTTTTCGAGACCTCACATCGACCCCCACCAAAAAGTTTATGTTACAAGTAAAACAAAGTTTAAACTTACTATTTCTTTTACTATTACTATTACATTTCTTTTAATTTTGTATTTTTTTCATTTATTGTATATTTGTTAATAATAATTTTTGTAACTAACAATCAGTGAGACGGATAAGCTTGATTCTTAGCTCCTCCTTAGCCTTAGCTTCAGCTTGATAATCGACCCCCCAAATAATGTTATATCGACCCCTGGGTGTCGGTTTTGATCACTTTGGCGACCCTGGTCTAGAGAGTGATGTTAGATAGATGAAAGTCGATACCAGATATGGAAATAATATATGCCCGGATTAACTATATACAAACATCAATTCTACAACGAACGTTACGTAGTTTTAATTCAAAAGGTTTCCTCAGAACAGAGTTACATAAGATGACCGGCATGACTTCGTTGTTGTAAGGGAAAGTATGATGTACTGGGAAAAGACACTTAAATTGAGATCGAGACGATAAGATATATTTTATATTTAAATATTAAATTAAATTAATTAAAAATATAATTAAAAACTGCAGCCCTGTATTTTGACGATATCACAATAATTTTTGCTCGTTTTGAACTGTGGATTTGATAAATCTCATATTTTATAATTGTGTATTTTCCAATTGTCGTTTTCGATAATAAAATACTGACTTGTGAGCCGAAATTTTTTCTTACATTACTATTTTGAAATATTTCTAATTACTTTTCCATCTTATTTGTTTCTGCAAGCCATTTTTCTGTTTTTTTTTTCTTTCTTTTTCCCCCAATTTTATTATCCAAGCCACTTAGATAAAATATGTAAAGAAAAAGTTTGATAATTCCACACAATAAAACTATGAGTGTATTGTCTACAGAAATCAGTCTGAATCATTTTATATCAACGAAGACCACTAAGTCAGAGAAAAAGTAGATTCAGGTAAAATTTCTAATAGCTTATTTTAATACCTTTCAATCAATAACTTTTTGGAAAGGACGAAAGATATTTTAAAACTATATAAATAAGACCTTGGATGGTAAAATCAGAAAAACAATCATCAAACTGTTGTGAAGAAGAGTTATGCAGAAATTTTGCTAAGCCGAAATCGATAAAAACCTTTTTTGGTCCATATATTTACAATTTATCTTCATTTTAAATTAATGAAAAACAATACAATTTTTCAAAGTAAATAAAGATGCTTTCTCTTATAAAAATTTTTATTATACAAAATTTATATAGACTTACTAACAATATTTAACAGTATTAGTTCAAGCCAAACTAGACCTATTTCTTCCCCATTTCTTTTCTTTATTATTATTTTTCCTTTTTTCTTATAAATACTAAATTCCCAAGATTTGATTGATGATAAATTGCTTTGATATGCCATGTGACTTTGATGTCCATCATAATACAGGAAATCCTCGTTAATACGAACTGGATAGTTTGAACATTAGTTCTCATTAGTTCATAACTGTTCTATTTGTCACGACCGGGGATATAGGCTACGTGTTAAAAACTCAGTAAGTTCGAAATACGGCTACTTCGAAATTCGAAGTGACAATTCTGTCCGTTGATACAAGTGTGAAATATTGACTTGTAAACAAGGTTTTAAACAGAGAGGAAACAAAAGAAATGCCAATCTCGCTAATTGGATTCACGTGTGGTCCGGTGATGACCATTTGCCAGATGGTGAACTCCTGGACGTAATAAGTGGGTCGGAATATCGGCGGACGTAAGTCTAAGCTTCACTATCACCCGATAAAAGCGGACCTGAGTGAAAGTGGTTCGCGCAAGGAAGGTTTATGATTGGTCGGAAGTTTCCGTCCAGGAAATTCTTAAATTGAGGAGCGAACGGAAGAAAAGAAGAGAGAAAGGCAATAGACTGGGTACACGGTAGTCTCTGGCACTTTGGAAGCCCGCTAAGCTTAGAGAGAGCATACTCCTCTGGTAAACACCTAACGTACTGTACGGGTAAGTGCAGAAGCTGGACGAACCATGCAGTTGAGCCACTCCATAGGCTGACCCAGGCCTCTCAAGAACCTAATCGTTCCCGTAAGTCAAGCTACAGCACGCTTCGTGTTTAATGTGTTTTCTAATTGATATAATGTATATGTTACCGCTAAAGCTCGGAAACTCGTTAATCTGCAGATTACCTAGCTAATCTACAGATTAACTAGGGTGACCCGTTAAAGTTGCTAAAATTGTTCTATTTCTCAAATTACCTAGGTAATGTGCAGATTATTTAAGTAATCTGCAAATTACCTACTATGCACTCGGTAAAGTGAAAATAAGATCTTCGCTGGAACAACAGCAACATTTCTGTACGCTTAAATAAACATATTGTTCTTTATTTAATTTTCGATATCTAAAGAATCAAGTTAATACAATCAAACAATCAACAAATTAGTTGATAGAATCAATCATCAACTATATCAATCAATAATATAATCAATAATAATTATTAATTAATGAAAATAGCGTTCTGTATACGTAATCGTATTTTGTTTGCTTAATAAATTACATCAGTAAATATGCCAAATGCTTTGTAATAAATTACAAAGCTTTTGGCATATTGTGCAGAAATATATATAAATCTGGAATAATTCGAAGTCTCGATTATTTCGTCCCTTGAATTTCGGAACTAACGAGAATTTCCTGTATAACGGATTGAACTACGTTAAGATAATTTAATTGACTATTATATAAAACAATTATAGAGACATCGTGTTGTAAAAACAATAATCTTTGACAAGAAGTATTACTTTAAGTATGAATTATGTACATTGTTTTTATAATGTTTTATTTAAAAAAAAAAAACATTCATTCTATTTTGTATCTATATATTCAAAAAATAAAAATATTTTCTTTATTGTTTTTTTGTTAAGTATCTTATCAAAGATATAAAGCATGTATGGAAAGCATATATGAATAGCATATATAAGCTTAAGCTTACGCAGTGTAATATATTATATTAAAATATTTATTTTATTTTATTCTATACATTATTAAGTGAAAAATTTTAAAAAGGAGATAATGTGTTTATTTATTAATAAAATAAGGTGAAAATAACCATAATATGAAATATTCGATTGTCAATTTCATTTATTTTATTTAAAATGCAGATAACTTCATTATAGGTGATTATTATATTGAAATTTGAAGATAACAATAAAACAACAAAAGAAATTTGAAGATAACAATATCTTCAATTTGTTTTCAGTGTATATAGTATGTCTTATAGTCAGTTAACAGTGTTTCGTTTCATGTGTTCTAGAAACATGTTCTTGAAAATTGTATTTAGGACAACGTGTTTTTTTTACAAAATTGAAGAAAATGCGATAAAAGTTAGTTAAGTATTTAAGTGTCATATTATGCACTGTGTATTATATATTGTCTATATACACAAAATGAGCTTAAATACTCAGATTTCTGATTTTAATACTCTTTTTATGTTTGTGACAATAAACCTCTGCAAAGGACAGATTCCAAACTGTGTCAAATGTTTCTCCTCTCTCAGACATGCTGATGGGTTAAGCGGAGCCCGTTTTCTATTGCTCTCCTAATGCCATATCGAGTATGCAGCATTGCAGCTATCCACATACACAAGCAAATTTGTTTCACAACTACAGTGTGTTTTCCTTTCGGAGTCGTACTTTGAAACAAAATCAATGCAGGATGCATAGAGAAATTTCCTTCCAGATCTACCGATTTGTCATCATCTGATTTCTGTCTTTGGGGGTATCTAAACGAACGTGTGTACAGGGATAATCTGCAAGACTTGTATCTCTTGAAAAGGAACATTGCCGTTATCTTCAATAAAATTTTTCCAGCTTCCCTAAGATGCTTGGCTACGTGTTGCGTGTGCATTTGTGCTTGCAGGAACATGGTTCCAACATGATTAGTGGATATAATATCGCTGCATATTTATCTCTTGCGATTCCTAACGTTTCTAATGCTCGTAATTTTGTTTCCAATTGACCGCAAAGTTGTTTAGAGCATTCCCTTTAACTGAATTATTTTTCTATATCACTAGAGAAATATCTCGAACATATACTTCTATAAGTAAGCATTCTTTCCCAAAATGGACTTGTAATTGTCTTACATATTTTCTCTAGCTCTCTCCACTGGAGGGAAAACTCTTAATTGATTCTTTTGCTGGTGTTCCCTTCTCTATAGCTTCAGATAAATAGGCGAATTTTTCATTACTGTCTAAATTCGGATCTTCATCATCGGATCTTCGTCAATTTTCTGTGACTGTTCCAGAATTCTAACTATTTCTTCACATTACGATCAAATGTGGACAATTTTAACTTTGAACAATATAATGACGAATTTTTCGAAACTGATATATTACTCGCCTGTAACGATTAAGGAACCGGCATGTCTAATTGAATGGAATTCTCTACTTTTCCTTTAATACTATTTATTTTACCCTTTAAATCTATCCATCTATCAACATACGTTTTCGATTCATTTATTTCTCACTCAATAATATCATCGTCAGTTTCTATAAACAGTAATTCTCTAACTTTGTCCTCAACCGCTAGCATCAACTTTGCCTTTTGTTCGATTAGGCTTAACTTTACAATTTTTTCATTATCCGATAACTCGGTTTCTTCTTTCTCGTACACAATACACGCCTTCGTAAACAACTTTCTATGCCACTTTTAGTCTCTCATGTTTAAAATAAATAAAACTCATTTTGCAGCCGAATCCTGTTGCAAACGGCAATTGTTCAAACAGTAAATATTTCCGATGTCGTATGTTTATATTTATGTATACAGAGTAAATTAAAAATCACTTAATCTTTTTAACCATTACTAATTCAAATACTGAAATACATAATAACTTTTTAAATAAAACGCGATATTTTAAAAGCAATTTATAACAACGTTTTCTGGAACACACAAAAGGTGTGTGTGTGTATATGTGTGTGTGTGTATATATATATATATATACAAACATGTATATACAGTATATATATATATATACTGTATATACATGCTATATTCTTATGTGTAATAAATAAAATAAACAAATTTATATTATATATAGATTTGTTTTTGTATTCAAAAATTCTAATTAATTTACTTAAAGTTTGTGAATACTTATTTCTTGAAACTATCCCTTAATTTTTCTTACTGAGAAAAATTACTTTCTTTAAAGTTTCTTTAAGAAAAATACTGTTACTTTAAATTGAATCGATACAATAATAATCATTGTACTTTTTATATTATTATCAACGTATTTTTATTGAAAATTAGAATAGATATAAGACAATAATACAGTAGAGCCTCGAAAACTCGGCACTCGATAACCCGGCACTCCGGATAACTCGGCCACACCCTGGCAGGGCAAAAAATCCTTAGTTAATTAATTTTCATTATAGACAGCTTTATGCCTCATAAAGTATTTTTCTGAGGTCTGTCTTATCAGGTAAATTACTGTACACAGTGTATTTATTAACTTTCATTTTCATGTAGTAAAGGCTCTATGCCTTCATAAAGGATGTACTTTTCATTTGTTTATTATAGGGTATTTGGGCAGTTTATTGTCTGTAGTATTCTCAAGCAAACAATACATACAAGTACAGTACAATATTTTCTGAGGAAACACGCATACTTATCCTTTTTTAACCCCATTCCCGATAACCCGGCATTTTCACAAACTCGGCCACCCTTCGGTCCACATTAGGCCGAGTTTTCGAGGATCTACTGTATTTACAAATGTTACTGTTTTATATCTAATAGTATCTTATATCTATTATTGACTTAAATCGATTAAAAAGAAATCAAATTTGAGAAGTAAAACAAAAACATCAAACACCGATTGACTAAGAAAATAAATATTTTGCTTGTTAAACAACAAGAAAATAAGTTTTTTTCTGTCCATTGTCGATTTTCCATTAAAGTATCCAATAAATTGGTCTCTAGTAGATGGAAAAACAAGTCCTGATACTGGTAATTATTAGATCTAAACTTTTGTGTGGGCCACTAATTGCTTTATTCTGTAGAGAAAATTATCTTTATCTAGATTTAACTTCAGTTTCAGAGTTGTTTTTGTCTTCACGACATTCTGGATTGTTGGTTTAAGTGTGTGAAGTTCTAATCATAATTTTATTTGTTTTACTTAGTTTTTTTTTATTTTCGATGTCAATATTTTACGATTTAAGAAATAAATTGGACGTTACTACATTATCTATTTTTCATTTTACAAAATTAAATATTGATACTGTACTTATAACTAAGGATAAAAGAAAGATTTCAGATTAAATGTGATTCATTACTTTTATTAATTAATTTATTTATTTTAAATATATCAATTATAATATTACAAAATACAAGGGACTACTGCACCATCATAACAAAACGCAAATACCGCATTAAAAATACAGCAACGAGTTGCTTAATTTCCCGGCAACAATTAAAACTACGTATGTGGCGCATCTATTATGATATTTTATTATAGTTTTAACTACTGTACTGCATTATATAATGGAAAAAAGCATAATTTTGAGGTTACAGATGAATATTATAAAAATTGGTGAAAGGCATGATTTTGTTTATCATTTTTAAAGGTTAATAACTCCTGTTCTTTTTTGTCGAAAATTTCTAAAAGTTTGTAAGAAAGTTTTTTGTATTAGGGGAATTGACGCTATTAAATTTTGATGATTAAAGGCCGAGGGGTGGGAGATAAAAGGGGTCGGTGTCCTATCGAGTAGGGTCAGAATTAATGATGATTTTACTCGTTATTAGCATTTACAATTTTTTTTAAATAAAATCCATCCCTACCCTCAAAATTAAGCTTTATGCGATTTTATAATAATAATAATAAAGTTTTTAATAATAAAATATCATAACAGATGACGCCACACACCCAGTTTTAAATGTTGCCAGAGAAAGTTAAGCAACTTGTTGCTTCATTTTTATTATTTTATTTTTAAAGTAAATTTTCGATATTATAAAATTTTAATATTGATATTAGACAAATTTTGTATATTTTAAAATATTTAATATCTTGTATATTCTTTTGACAGGCTGATTTACAATACGAACGATGTTTCTGACAAACCTGTCTGATAGCGTGAATTTTTTCGAAAATAAGATAAGTTCATCATTATACTTACGAAAGAGATTTATATAATGTTTAAAATTAATGAAGAAGGATTTTTAAATATATCGTTAAATCAGAATATTTTGAAGCCGTTTCGATCCTTTTTTTTTGAGATTACTCTTTTGCTTTTAAAACGTATATGTTAAAACGTTCTGAGTAAGATATCTCGTATTTAGGATCTTATCTTTTTATAGTTTTTAGATATATTAACAATAATTTATTAAGGTATTGGTATTTTAAGAACAAAGTTAAGTTGCACGATTCTGAAAGAAAATGTAAGTAGTAGACTAGTTTTTAGATGTTTCTGCTTTGAACCTAAAACATTGAACTTTTGAACTTTTTTTAGATAGGGAATTTCTATCTTCAACCTTCACTTTTCCTGTTTTTCCTTGTTCGGAAATTTATTTAATTAATTAAATACTGTTCTGCCAATCAAAAATTAGAAGCCATTATGATGAGGATTGTTGTTTTTCTACATTTCTTAAGGATACAACAGAGAGGTCAATATATTTCTTTAATTTATTTATCATTGAATTAAAACGGAGATAGTAAAAGTCATCAGCTTACCTATCTTTGGATCAGGATCAGAACTCAAACCAGTGTCGGAAATTTAAGAACTTATTTTTGCAGTTTGTTTCAGATATGTCTGGCTTAATACCTCTTACCGTGTTTCCGTATTATGGGCTTGTTTTTTTATGTCCATTCCAATGCGGACATAGAAAAAACAGGCCCTCTGTGCGCTAAATATCCACAGGGCGGAAAGAATTGAAAAAAAAGTAGAATATACTATTGTTGGTTAGTCTGTTGTTCTTTCAATAAACATATCCAATCTTCTCATTATTCTGGAATAATGAAGTTAAAGTTAAATAATTAATAAAAGTTGCGATATTAACAACGAAGTGAAAGGTTTTACATGACAATTGATTACATTTTTTTAAATTTAGACGAAAGTTAATGTAAAGCGATTTTAAAATTTAAACTTGAGATTATTATTACTATCATTTCTAATTAAAATCTGAAAGTTATTCCGAACAAATAAATTTATACATTTTTGCTGAAGATAACTTGAACTTTCACTATTACAGAAAATTGATTATAAGTCAAATTTTCTTATTTCACATTTCATAATTAAAATTTTTATTTTAACAATTTTAACAAATAATCATATAAATTTGAAGGATGTTTGAATTTTTTCATGCTTGAATTTCACTCGAAAGAGAAAATTGCTGAAATATTCTGTAGTTGTTAATAAATATGTACGATTTCAAAAGTTTAGCCTTGTATTTAAAGATAATTCTCACAGAATTGTCACAAGTTTATAAAAGTTACAGATTTTAGATCTTAGCAGAATTTTTATTTCTTCATTATTTATTTTATAACATTAATAAAATTTCAATATTTTCGAAATTTCGGAATATAATTTAATAATTTCGAAATTGTGAAATGATATGTTGTTAATAAAATATTAGCATAAGAAGTTGTTTAAAATTTTAATGTTTTTCTCGGTTATTTTTTGTTTTGTATTCCATATAATAAGACTAAGGAGATTGAAAACTTCGGAAGGAACCTGTTAAAAACAATAACTGCTACTCCCATCACAAGCATATTTATGAAAAAAAAATCTGTCAGTTGTCTCTTGTTAATGGAAAAAACGGTATTATTTTTTGAACGAAACAGATAAGAAAAGTAATTTTGAATATAAATATTTATGTACAGTACTTCATTTTCAAGATTAAGATTTAATGAAGAAAGTTTATTCGTTATAACTATGATAATATTAAAAGAAAAACAAATATTTTATTGCGTAATTACAGAATTATTCTTCTATCATTTTATTTTTGTTTCTTTATTAATTTATAATTGTTTTAAGCAAATAATAAAACGTAGCAATAACTAGTTTAATAAATACAATTTGCATTGACAAACTGTGTATGAATCTAACCCAATTTCAAGGAATTGCAATGCGTAAATGGATTTTGTATACAAAATATTATCTCTTAAAATTTAATACAAAATCATTTCGAAAACATTTTAGCCCATTCGCCTACATTAATCTTATAGCATATATAAGACAGATATTCTTATTTAAATTTTACATTTAAGTTATTTTTAATTTACATATTTGAAATAATATTCCATTTTCAGTTTAATTAACAATAATAAGGTACTGTACATATTACCTGTTATGTAAAGCAATTATTAAATCAATTAAATGATATGTTCCTCCCTCCAGAGGAATATCGAACTAGGTTATATATAAACTTATAATTTTAACAACGGAACAACATTTTATTCTAAAGACAATATCGTTATCCATTTTGTTTTTTTAAATGAAAATTATACATTTAAAAGTAATATTGTATAAATTATAAATTTTTTAATACTACTTTTTATTTACTTGTTTGCTTTTTAATGATCCAATCATTTTATAGTGCCACATTTGTTTTTATGAAATTAATTAAAATGTTTAAGCAATAAATATTATAAACTATACCATAAAGTAAATAGATGAAAATAATACTAAGAGTTATAACGCATTATAATTAAGAATGTTATTTCTTATTGTAATTATAAAAATTTATAAATGTATAATTTTTATTTTTTGAAATGCATAATAAAAATTTAATATGTCAGTTTGTAAATGTATCATTTCATAAAAGAATTTTTTAAAATTTTATTAATAATTATAGAACTTCCTACCGTAAAAAATATATTTCATAATTACAGTCGAAAAAATTGTAGCGAATTAATAATACAACGAATTAAGTAAATAGTTCGAATGTTACTTGGATTTTCTTTTAATTTAAATAACAGGGGCTTAATATAAATTAATATAACCCATATCGCATGACTTCAATTAGATAAGATTAGGTAACTAAAATAATTCTGAAGCATTTGAGTATCATTCTTCGAAAAATCACAGGGGACACGTGCCTTGGTCCTCCAAATCTGTCTTGAGCAGCACCCATATTCTCAAAATTCTGGATATGAAACTGTTAAATAATAATATAAATTTAAATTACCTTAATATTTATTTCAATAAAAGTGAAAGGAATTACATAACAAGCAAGCTAAACTTTAAAACGTAAAAATTTCTATTAATATAGAATATGTTTCTTTTATTGCGAATAATTCACAGTTTATTCCATTGATAGATTCAAATGTAATTAAGATAAATTCATTTTCTTTTTTTCTACTTCTAATTACAATTGCTCTTAAGAGATCATGACTAACATTTATCTTAATTAAGAAGTATACTAGAGAGTATAGTAATTAATATGAATAAAAGTTATTATTAAATAACAAATTAAAATAGAAAAATTTTGAAATTTTTATAAGTATATTTTTATTAGAACAAGATAATTCAATGTAAATATCTATCTGTATAGTTTTTTAAAAATTCTTGAGATAACTGGAATGACTGAAAGAAAACCTTTTAATTTTGTATGTTTATTTTCTGATCACTTTTCAATTTCTAAATTAATCCTAGATTCTGGGCCACTCTGCATATTTACTTTTAAATACGCCTATATAGAGTTCAAAAGTCAGTTAACCGAGGTAAATTTTTAAGCTTATTTTTAAAATGGTTAAAACAGATGACACAGCATTAATCTTTTCATTGAAAGCAGCTGAATAACAAATAAATGATGATATTAAAATAGTTCTTGGTAAATTGACTTTTGGAACACTGTGTACATTCTTGCGAGGTTTTTCAATAAAGACAAACTTTTTTCTCAATAATAAAGTTAAAAGTATTCAATAAAAGTTCTCTCTCATACTTTCTTATACCAAATAAAGAGATATGATGCAAATAAGTACTAAGGATTTTTCTATAAACATTGATAAAAATGTACTAAATAATTTTAGTAATAAGTTCTAAAATATTCAAGAATAATTGTACAATTATTTATTTTATATGTAGACCCAATATAGAGGGTGTATCTTTTATCTTCAAACAATGAAATATCTTAATTGGATCTCATTATTTTGGAAAATGGTATAGACCAAGGGTGGGCAACCTTTTTTTATAACATGGGCCAGAATAAATTTTACGTTTTTCCGCGGGCCATAGTAGTTAATTGACACGTTGTGACCTGTAAACTTTTAGTCTGCAAATATGAAATAAATAAATAAATAAATAAATAAAAAGAAATTAATTACTACAGTCGATCCCCCCTACAACACTGTTGATTATTCCGTTTTATATGAATTCCATGTTGTAGGAGTCACTTAGATTTTANTATTTTATTTTATTCTATACATTATTAAGTGAAAAATTTTAAAAAGGAGATAATGTGTTTATTTATTAATAAAATAAGGTGAAAATAACCATAATATGAAATATTCGATTGTCAATTTCATTTATTTTATTTAAAATGCAGATAACTTCATTATAGGTGATTATTATATTGAAATTTGAAGATAACAATAAAACAACAAAAGAAATTTGAAGATAACAATATCTTCAATTTGTTTTCAGTGTATATAGTATGTCTTATAGTCAGTTAACAGTGTTTCGTTTCATGTGTTCTAGAAACATGTTCTTGAAAATTGTATTTAGGACAACGTGTTTTTTTTTACAAAATTGAAGAAAATGCGATAAAAGTTAGTTAAGTATTTAAGTGTCATATTATGCACTGTGTATTATATATTGTCTATATACACAAAATGAGCTTAAATACTCAGATTTCTGATTTTAATACTCTTTTTATGTTTGTGACAATAAACCTCTGCAAAGGGCAGATTCCAAACTGTGTCAAATGTTTCTCCTCTCTCAGACATGCTGATGGGTTAAGCGGAGCCCGTTTTCTATTGCTCTCCTAATGCCATATCGAGTATGCAGCATTGCAGCTATCCACATACACAAGCAAATTTGTTTCACAACTACAGTGTGTTTTCCTTTCGGAGTCGTACTTTGAAACAAAATCAATGCAGGATGCATAGAGAAATTTCCTTCCAGATCTACCGATTTGTCATCATCTGATTTCTGTCTTTGGGGGTATCTAAACGAACGTGTGTACAGGGATAATCTGCAAGACTTGTATCTCTTGAAAAGGAACATTGCCGTTATCTTCAATAAAATTTTTCCAGCTTCCCTAAGATGCTTGGCTACGTGTTGCGTGTGCATTTGTGCTTGCAGGAACATGGTTCCAACATGATTAGTGGATATAATATCGCTGCATATTTATCTCTTGCGATTCCTAACGTTTCTAATGCTCGTAATTTTGTTTCCAATTGACCGCAAAGTTGTTTAGAGCATTCCCTTTAACTGAATTATTTTTCTATATCACTAGAGAAATATCTCGAACATATACTTCTATAAGTAAGCATTCTTTCCCAAAATGGACTTGTAATTGTCTTACATATTTTCTCTAGCTCTCTCCACTGGAGGGAAAACTCTTAATTGATTCTTTTGCTGGTGTTCCCTTCTCTATAGCTTCAGATAAATAGGCGAATTTTTCATTACTGTCTAAATTCGGATCTTCATCATCGGATCTTCGTCAATTTTCTGTGAGTGTTCCAGAATTCTAACTATTTCTTCACATTACGATCAAATGTGGACAATTTTAACTTTGAACAATATAATGACGAATTTTTCGAAACTGATATATTACTCGCCTGTAACGATTAAGGAACCGGCATGTCTAATTGAATGGAATTCTCTACTTTTCCTTTAATACTATTTATTTTACCCTTTAAATCTATCCATCTATCAACATACGTTTTCGATTCATTTATTTCTCACTCAATAATATCATCGTCAGTTTCTATAAACAGTAATTCTCTAACTTTGTCCTCAACCGCTAGCATCAACTTTGCCATTTGTTCGATTAGGCTTAACTTTACAATTTTTTCATTATCCGATAACTCGGTTTCTTCTTTCTCGTACACAATACACGCCTTCGTAAACAACTTTCTATGCCACTTTTAGTCTCTCATGTTTAAAATAAATAAAACTCATTTTGCAGCCGAATCCTGTTGCAAACGGCAATTGTTCAAACAGTAAATATTTCCGATGTCGTATGTTTATATTTATGTATACAGAGTAAATTAAAAATCACTTAATCTTTTTAACCATTACTAATTCAAATACTGAAATACATAATAACTTTTTAAATAAAACGCGATATTCTAAAAGCAATTTATAACAACGTTTTCTGGAACACACAAAAGGTGTGTGTGTGTATATGTGTGTGTGTGTATATATATATATATACAAACATGTATATACAGTATATATATATATATACTGTATATACATGCTATATTCTTATGTGTAATAAATAAAATAAACAAATTTATATTATATATAGATTTGTTTTTGTATTCAAAAATTCTAATTAATTTACTTAAAGTTTGTGAATACTTATTTCTTGAAACTATCCCTTAATTTTTCTTACTGAGAAAAATTACTTTCTTTAAAGTTTCTTTAAGAAAAATACTGTTACTTTAAATTGAATCGATACAATAATAATCATTGTACTTTTTATATTATTATCAACGTATTTTTATTGAAAATTAGAATAGATATAAGACAATAATACAGTAGAGCCTCGAAAACTCGGCACTCGATAACCCGGCACTCCGGATAACTCGGCCACACCCTGGCAGGGCAAAAAAATCCTTAGTTAATTAATTTTCATTATAGACAGCTTTATGCCTCATAAAGTATTTTTCTGAGGTCTGTCTTATCAGGTAAATTACTGTACACAGTGTATTCATTAATTTTCATTTTCATTTTTCATTTTCT